>NC_041349.1:10664794-10837294 GCF_004354835.1 Perca flavescens
TAAAGATGCTCTTTTATTCATAACCAATCCTGGTATTCAACACAATTCAGCAGGAACTTTCTAATAAAGTGCTGTAATTTTATTTTTTTCCCACTTTTTGCTCTAACCTGGTCCTACCAGACTCTGGTACACTAGCCTGGTCCTACCAGACTCTGGTACACTAGCCTGGTCCTACCAGACTCTGGTACACTAGCCTGGTCCTATACCAGACTCTGTTACTCTAGCCTGGTCCTATACCAGACTCTGTTACACTAGCCTGGTCCTATACCTGACTCTGTTACACTAACCTGGTCCTACCAGACTCTGGTACACTAGCCTGGTCCTACCAGACTCTGGTACACTAGCCTGGTCCTACCAGACTCTGGTACACTAGCCTGGTCCTATACCAGACTCTGTTACTCTAGCCTGGTCCTATACCAGACTCTGTTACACTAGCCTGGTCCTATACCTGACTCTGTTACACTAGCCTGGTCCTACCAGACTCTGGTACACTAGCCTGGTCCTATACCAGACTCCGGTACACTAACCTGGTCCGACCAGACTCTGGTACACTAGCCTGGTCCTATACCAGACTCTGGTCCATTTTATTTGTACAGAGAGTCTGGCCAAGTGTTAACTTCTGTTGAAGTTTAAAACTATTGGATCTGCCCAGAGCCACACTGGATCTGCCATAACCAATCGCTAACGTTTGGTCGTGACGTCGGCTTAGCATCGCTAGCGTTAGCCTTAGCCAACTCCTTCACCACTAGCGGAAAATCAAACTGTTCCCGAACCCCGTGGGGAGGAGGGCCACGACATCATGGCCACCAACACAACTCGGGCTTTAACTTCTGGATATTCAGAAGCGTTGCCACAACGGACCAAATAGCTTTGCTCCCATTTTTCTCCGCCGCCATTACACAACTATAACTCAAACTAGCGCCAGACCTCAACGTCATCGTTCTCAGACCCTCCCTCTGTTCGCTGATTGGACCGGTAAAGCATACCGCAAACCCAGGCGTAGTACTGAAGGGAAATAAAAATTGAGCGGAAGTACGCAGGAGGTTGGAGCCAGGCTACTTTCGCTCAGCCTGTGTTGTCTGATTCTATGTCTGTTTAGGGATGATATCACAGTAATTAGATCAATATTTTACAGATATTAATATTGTTGTGCTATGGCAAATGTTTGTACACAAAATCAAATCGACAACAAATCTTTGTGTTTATGTTCCAGCTCGTTCGGGAACGTACCTATGTTCCCACATTTCTAAGATTATTTTCCAAAATTAGGCCCTATGTTCCCACATTTCCTTTTTCATAAATTTGTATCAGATTTTATCCCCCTTTAGGGGTAGGGTTAACCTAGGAACATAGGGCTGTGGGAACATTGGGCCTAATTTTCAGTGGAAAAAAAACCTCTTTGAAATGTGGGAACATAGGGCTGACCCCAATCTTTCCACACGAGCCCTGTCTCTGTGCGTAACATAGAGTTTTTCCTGCACGTCTCTACAACGAGTAACGTGAGACAGTCAATCACAGACGTTATTAGATCTTGGTAGAAGCATGCTGCATGCTGATTGGCTCACTGGCGCTGATGAGATTTACTTCTTAGGTATTGAAATTGGGTATTGAATGAATTTTTCGAAACTATACTTTAGAGGCAATTCGGTTGGTGCCTAAAAAATATAGAATTCAGTAGGTCTGCACAATTAATCGCAATTTTATCAAAATCGCGATATGGACAAGTGCAATATCCAAATTGCAGTGGGGGGGGCACAATATTTGTTAAAGGTAAAATATGTGTTAAATTTCTAAATAAGGTATTGTGGTGCTGCAGAGACGTTCCATCCTACACATATCCTACAGACTAATGAAAAAATCTTTGTTTGATACAGATTCTTGCATAAATCACACTAAAATCTTTAAAAAGTATTTTTTTTTCAATGAAAATGAGAATAATGATCCAAAAATGATCATTCCCTCCAATATCGTGAATCATATCGCAATATCAGTCAAAAGAATCGCATATTTTCCTCATATCGTGCAGCCCTAGAATTCCGTACCCGGCCCTACTCGTTACAAAAGAGTTACACCATCAAAAACAAACATCCTCTCACCTGTTTCCCATCCAGCGTGTACAGCCTCTTGACGGCGCCGGAGTCCAGCTTGATGGCCTCCGTGATGTCGGCCAGCACCTGGTCGAAGGAGTGCGCCGTCTTCTTGTTCAGCAGGATCCTCACCGCCTTGCGAGGCTTCACGCCGCTGCGGATCACCGTCACCAGCTTGGGCTTGATGAAGTCTTTGCTCTCCCGGCCCTCCCTGCCCTCGCGGCCTTCGGGACGATCTTTAGAGGAGCTGGCGGCCACGGTGCTCGCCGACACCCCCGTGGACGCCGTGGCGGGTCGACTCGAGGTCGCAGCTCCCGCCCTGGCGCCGGCGCCTGGCTTCCAGCTCGGGACGGAGATCTTGGAGTAGTCGACCTTTCGGTAAGGCTCGTTGGAGGCACAAACGTAGCATTCGCCTGAGCAGAGAGAGGACAATTTAGACCCGGAATGACAACACATTCATGGTGGACGGGAAGACAACACGAGGGTTAAACAAATTAACTTAAAAATACCTTTTTTTGACCATTGAATTTTAAAAATGTGATATTTGTGATAATTGGTAAAAATTGTCTTTTTTTAAATTGGTCCCTACTTTTATTTAGCCTGGAAATCCAGACCCAAATCCGAAAGATTTAAGGTCTGGCATTGAGTAATAAAAATGGCCCAACTCGAGGGGCGGCCAAAACATGCATTTGAAAATCTCACTGCACGCAATTGGATAACACTACGACCAATCACAACAATACATGGGGTGACGTATCCAGAGCCCCGTACGCTTAGCTACCGGTAGAATATAATGTCGTCATCTGTTTAGCTCGCCTCTGGCCCGTCTATATCAGATACACCAATGTGATTGGTGCAGCTCAGCTACAATGGCATAGTTAATGAGCATTACTGAATGCCAGAGTGACTTTCTGAGCAAATTCTAATTGTGCTCTCGGAAGAACTATTATTTGCATTACTGAAGAAAATAATTGACACATTTTAGGATTTGTCTGCAGGAAGTATCAAATGTCTCTACAACGTGATGCTTACGGTGTAGTGAAGTTTACCAACGGCTGCCATGAACACTAAGCTTATTATATACAATTAAAAAAAGGTAAATAAATGCTGCATTAGGAAATAAACAAATGTAGTCCGTTTGAAAAGATCCTTTTTGAAATAAAAACCTATTTATTTAACTAAATTGACTCATTTATATATTTACATTTATTTATATATTTCTTGCCTTGTTTATTTCAGGATTTATTATATATTTATGTAAATCTGTGCGTAAGGCAGAGGTTTTCCTGCGTGTCTCTATGAAGTGTAGACAGCCAATCACAAACATTATTTCATGTAGATCTTGGCATGCTGCACGCGTATTGGCTCACTAACGCTGATGAGATTTACTCTTTAGGTTTTCAACTTTGGTATTGAATGACGAGGCATTTTTCAATAGTGAGCTAGTAACGCTAATATTTAGAGATGCACCGATTACAATTTTCTAGGCCGATTCCGATCACCAGCCGATCAATCGGTGCATTTCTACTAATATTTGCAGCTTGTGTTAGAGCAGATAAACACAGTTTAATCAGTTCTTTACACTTGTGTTTTCTGTTTTAATTTATAAAAGGCAAAAAACACTATCTTCTTCAACGTCTAAATGCAAATACAAATACACATGTTTTTTTTTTCCCTAACACACAGCACGCCAGCATGTGGAGGAATCTTTAATCAAAACTACACAGGAAAAGGTTTAGCAAGCAGTCAGTTGAACCTGATTTAATAATAATGCATCTTCTGTGAGTAATGTAGCTTTAATAAATTAAACATTTTGTATTGAAATTATAAATCCTTTTTTCTCTCCGGCAGGTTTCAGCCAATCACGTGTACAGTAGCCCGCAGCCACTCTCCTGTTTTACCTTATATGGTTAAAAATGGCTCACCTTCTCTCTCTCCTAGTGCTACTGAACCTCTCTCTACCTCTCTGTAGATAACTGCCGGCAGAGCTCGCTATCTTTCCTCCTTTTTTCTAACACTTTCTTGTCAGCCTCTGTAACCCTCATACACACCTTTCCTCTCTCTCTCTTTTATCCCTAAAACATATTCACACACACACTCTGCCTCTGTGTGTGTGTGTGTGTGTGTGTGTGTGTGTGTGTGTGTGTGTGTGTGTGTGTGTGTGTGCGCGCGCGTGCGACCTTGTCTCTCCATGTGCTTTACTTTCACTTTGCTATTCAAAGCAGCTGGACATGACTGCTCTGGATTATTCAAATACCTCACTGACTAACCACAAAACATAGGACAGGAAGTCATTTTTCTCATTATTTCGACAGCACATGAATGCAGCACAAATGCCCTACAGTTGAGGCCAAAATTATTAGCCCCCCGGGAATTATGGACCATTTTCCTAAAAATCTTGCCAATGTTTGCAGCATTGATAAAACTTGACATAATCAAACATTCACCAGTGCTATTTAGTAGCTTTTGGTACATTTTGGAATATAAAATACATTTTTAAGCTTGCTTTATATCAAATATAGTGAAAAATAGTGTGGTCAAAAATATTAGCCCCCATGTGAATTTTTGCTTTCAAAACACACCTGATTAACCAATCAGCTTCCCAACAACACCTGAGCATTCAATCAGCATAAAAGGACTCACACAACAGGGCACTTGAACACATTATTGAGAGGGACTACTTTTACTCACCATGCCAAAGACAAAAGAAATCAGCCTTGAGCTCAGAAAGAAGCTAGTGGAGGCTCATGATATGGAGAAGGCTATATACTGCCAAGCGTTTCACAGTGTCTAGAACCGCTATACGTTGCATCATTGCCAAGTACAAGGAGACAATTTCTGTAAGAAACCAATCTGGGCGTGGTCGTAAGCGCAAGATTTCAAGAACTCTGGAGAGGAAAATAGTCAGAGATGTCAGCAAAATGCCCACGGACATCTGCCAAGATGATTGTTGCTGACCTGGCCTCTTCTGGAGATGATGTTTCAAGGAACACAGTTGTGAGGGCTCTTCATCGTGATTGCGCTTCAGGGCCGTTGTCCCAGAAAAAGCCCTTTACTCAAAGAGCAGGACACAATACAGCCAGACTGAGGTTTTGCCCGTGAACATTTGAAAGGTAAAGATGAGTTTTGGAAACCTGTGCTTTGGTCTGTTGAGACTAAACTGGAACTGTTTGGGCACATGGATGTTGCTTATAAGAAAGGGAGAGGCCTTCAACCCTAAGAACACAGTCCCCACAGTTAAACATGGTGGTGGGAGCATCATGTTGTGGGGCTGTTTTGCAGCCTCAGGCACAGGGAGCCTTGTTTGGGTGCATGGCATCATGAAAAAAGAAAATTATGTTGAAATTTTGAGGGATAATATCCAGAAATCTGCTCGTAATCTAGCCTTAGGTTGTCGCTGGGTCTTGTCAACAAGACAATGACCCAAGCATACATGGAAATTGGTCCAACAGCTCCTGAAGGATACCAAAACCAAGGTCCTGGAGTGGCCCGCACAGAGCCCAGACCTCAATCCTATTGAGAATCTGTGGCGGGTGCTCAAAGTGAATGTCCATGGTCCAGCTGGTCCAAATTGGACCAGCTGGAGCAATTTGCAATGGAAGAATGGGCCAACAGGAGACCTGTGCCAACCTAGTAAAGAACTACTCTAAGAGGTTGTTGTCAGTTGTTGCTCAGAAAGGGTACACTATTGACTATTAATGGCCAGGGGGCTAATAATTTCGGACGTCTCATTTTTGCCCTTTCTTGTTTCAACTCACTATATCAATAAAATATCCTAATCAAACTTAGTGGACATTTTGTCTTTGTTATTTTGGAAACAAATACACTATAAACACTTGTTGTTAATTGTCATTTCCATGGAGAAATCAAGAGTTTTGTTTAATTTCATAAGGGGGGCTAATAATTTTGGCCTCAACTGTATCTCGCAATGTTTGACGAAAGTGAAAAATGTTTTGTCCGTGAATCCCAAATTTGCTCCAAAATTGAAGTGGTTCTTCCTTGGCCCCAAGCTACACCCTTCGACCATGTGTAATGAAAATTGGGCTAGTAGTTTACTGTAATCGTGCTGACAGATGGAAAACATCTATATCTATATATAGAGCTGCAAAGATGAATCGATTAGTTGTCAACTATTTTAATAATTGGTTTGGGAGGCACTGGTTATGGTTAAGATTAGGGTTAGGGTTAGGTGCCTTGAAGGCAGCGGTCGCAGCGCTGCCTGGAAGGAGCAGTTGGGAGCAAAAAACACCGTTGAGCGACATTTGAGGACGTCATCTTGGGCTTTTGGGAAACACTGATCCACATTTTTCACCATTTTCTGACAATTTATAAACCAAACAACTAATCCATTCATATGCATGCAGTCAGTTGTCAAAGGTAATTGGACCCAATTTCTATGAAAGTTGTAATGTTATATACACGCCCAACTTCGCAATTGAACAACCATCTTATAGAGTTGGGCAATATGAAAAAAAAATACCAGCTAGAACAGTCTGGTAAGTTCAGAACATTACATCACTCTACTGTAACGCAGCCTTTAAAACCAGAAACAGACAACACTGGTGTCATATCACAATATTACGATATCCATAATTTAAGACGATATCTAGCCTCATATATATGGATGTGGATATTACATTGATATATTGCCCAGCCCTACCATCTTGACTTGTTCACAAGCAATAAATGTGGTAATCATTCCTATCTTCACCCCGAAGATGTGAAGTCCAACATAGAGATTTTTCAGAGCAGCTAATCAATCTGCTGCAAGCCTTTTTGTAGTTTATTTTTCCTCCTTTTGCAGCTCCAATGCACAGAGAAATGTCATGAATGACAAGTTTCCCACTTTCCATGTCACGGTCTGCTCTGTTTGTAGTTATTAATTCCACAAAGTGCTTCAGAGTGATGCATCTGTCTTTTAGTATGTCTCCGGCTGAACAGCTTCCTGGCTCTAACGCTCATTAGTGGACATTACAACCAGTCACACACATCAATATTGATGAGAAGTGATGTTACTCAGCCGCTGGTCTGGCAACGGATCCTACTTCCTCTTTAAAAAAGTGGAACCCAACGATGCCAGTGAGGGAAAGAAACGCAGTCTGATCGGATGGTGGATGTAAGATTTGTTGTGGATGTAAATCCCTGAAAACTCACTCACAAGGTGAAAAAGTAAAGTAAAAACTATGTACCTGATGGTCTCTGTATTGAATAACTGTATTTCTTTTGTTATAATTATTCAGCTGTTGAGGTACATGGAAATAAATAATTCAAGTGTGTTTGCCCAACAGAGACAGACAGAGAGCAGAGAGGAAGGAGACCGTGAGGAAGTTTAAAGAGGAACAGATCAATTGATTTATCGACTGAGAGAGTGACAGGTAGCCTGGACAATTACCACTGAGTGGAAGTAGACTATTACGTCCATTTATTGCTATGACAGACAGTTTTGGCTGAATGACAACGCTGAAGTCTTGGAAGGCAGCTTAACACCAGGAAACGTTTTTTTTTGTGTCATACAAAACGGATTTTTGTCCAAAAATATTAATTAGTATTAATAGACTGATTATCGGGGCAATTTGTTGGCAGTTTGCAGATTTTCTGTGATAGTGTTTTATTTGCCTGATAACCAATAAAGTTCATGAATTAAAAAGTGCTGGGTTAGCTCAGGTGGTAGAGCAGGCGCTCATATATAGAGGTTTACTCCTCGACGCAGCGGGCCCAGGTTCGACTCCGACCTGCGGTCCTTTGCTGCATGTCATTCCTCCCTCCCTCTCTCTCTCTCCCATTTCATGTCTTCATTCCTGTGGAATTAAAGACCTAAAATCCCCCAAAAAATAATCTTTAAAAAAAAAGTGTTCTACTTTGGCTCGGCTACAGCTCTGACTCTGTCCCTCTGCTTCAGTTTCACTCACCACTGAGTCTGACCCCCACCCCCCACCCCCCACCCCACACACACACACACACACACATACACACACACACTATCTGACCCTCTGTTACTGGGGATTATGTTCAAAGTTTCTCATTTATTCAATAATTGCCTAAAGCAATTTAGAGCTGCAGTTTGTAACGTTAAAAAATATTGATTTTCACTTAAATATTTCCGTTTTCACTGTGAATTCATATCGGTTCCAAATATCGGTTATCGGTTTCATTGACTACTAATAATTGGTATCGGGCTTGAAAAAAACCGTATCGGTCGACCCCTAGTTGTAATAAAGGGAACAACCTATGACAGTAGCTTTACTTTTAACAAGAATTACATAGTCCTGCACCAGAAAACTCAGACTGGACAGAGATCTTAGGAGCAGTTAACCATAGTCCTCAGAAATCCACCGGAGGTTAGAACGCCAACACAGAGAAAGCGGAAGGAAACGGACTAAATACACGCATCCGGTGGAATTTCCTGCCACCGGAGCAATCCCGGAAGTGGGACTGCAAGGATACAGACTAGAGGTAAGTTAACGGTAACCAAAACAGAGCAGAGAGAGACCCCTACCTTCCACCAGCTCGTCCATACTGGTGATCTTCTTGCTGCCATCTAAAGTGTAGATTGTGCGCACCCCTTGCGGCAGATGCAGGTTATCCGCCAACGAGCGCGTCAGCTCCATTAGCAGCGCGTCGTGGGAGCGGAACCGGTCGCTGGAAACGGCGTACACCAGACCCTTGAAGTACCGGTCTCCGTTGCGATAGAAGCGAACCTTTTTGGCCCGTTTCTCCGAGGTGAGCGCCTGCAGGGTCCGGGTCCGGTAGTAGCTGCAGTTGGCGCTGTGGGCGGGGCTAGGGACCAGGCTGCTGCCCCGGGAACTGGGGCCGGACCCCCCGCCACCAGCGCTGGAGTCCTCTCTCTTGGTGCGGGTGGAGCGTCCCCGGCGAACCTTGTCGCGTTCGTCAAAGTGCTCCAGCTCGAGGGTCTTACTCAAAGACATGGTGAATACTGGTCCGGTGTAGTGTTCAACAGAGACGGGTGCTACAAAAGATTCATCTTCCAACAAAGATAAACCTAGTTTCTAGCTTGTGACAGCGATTAATACCTTCGGTTTGAGCTTGGCAACTCGCTTGTAGACCCAGTAGCTGCAAAATAATTTTTCTAGCACCAGGATATTTTTTATAATCCCATGAAGAGTACTGTAGAACCAGAAGCTTGATTTATAAACACCATCATCTGGTTGTAGTCCTCAAAATGCGATTTTAGATTCTCAAAATTCAGCTTCCATCCCTGTGACGTTCCAACGTGCTGATTTCTAAAGACTTCTACTAGTCCAGTTGGCCTGTTGAAAGAGAATCAAGACAAGTAGGCCCCCCCAAAAAAAAGGTATTTTTTATGTAACCTGTATCTGGTCCTTGCAGTTGTACCTTTTTAGTTGCATTTAAGTTTCTGTAACCCAGGTGTAATATGAGTAAAAAGGTAGCAGATATAGCCCCAGTGTCCTTCTGGAGATCAGATACCGCTTTTTGTAAATCCTGTGGTATCCTTATCGAACTTTACAGTCCTTTCTGAACTCTAGAAGAATCCTAGATTCTGGTATTTCATTGATGCATCAATCCAGAGTTCTTGCTAAAGGCCACTTCGGCACTTTGATGTCATTATACAGACTCTATCCATGTCAACGGAACTGAAAAATCTGAGGTACTCTCTATTTAACGGTTTTAACGTGCCCTCGAAGTGACCCTTCCTGTCTTCTCAGTGACCCAGTGGTCCCCTCAGCAATCTGGCTCTAAACCCAGTACACTGTTGTGCGGACCTGGTACAAGCCCGCTTAGTCCCAGCAGTCCCACTTTCGACCTGGCACGATGGTTTGTAGTCCTGGTAATCCGGTTGGTTTTGGGGGTGTCTGTCTCTAGTCACACTTCCTCAACACCCCTCCATCACTAATTGGGGGGGGAAAAAGAGATGAAAATTACTGACAAGATAGATAAGTGCAACAACCGGCACATTCAGCCTTGAAATCTCTCTCCTGGTGCAGAAAAAGAACACTGAACACTTGGTTGGCATTTCATTTAGGTTTAAATTTCCGAGCACAGTTTCTCTGCTTTCCATAGCTTTTGCATGCACATTATTCCAGTCAAATCCAACATGCAAAAGAGGTTGTATTTTTAAGAAAATGTAACCACATTGCTTTGTGAAATTAAATTTCCTGCAAGGCCAGCGTGAGAAATCCCCATTGATTTGCTGTCAAATTAAATGTACCTGCAACACAATATGAGCTTGTACATCATATTATTATTAAAACCCTGTAAGCTGATTGTCTCTCTCTTTATCAGATAAAACGAATACGACTTTATCCATCCATCCGCCCAAACACTGCTGAGCTGTGCTGACAGCGCCATTCAAACACACACACGTACACGGAGAGGGAGGCACCTACCAATAATGTCGTTAAACCGGTTTGTTGCTATGGATGCTTTCTCCTCTTCTTCCCCCCGCCGGGTGCAATGGTGGGGTCTGTTCTTGTGGATCCAGGCGGAGTGAACCGCTACAACAGAGCCGACCCGGTCCAAGGCGTTCTGCTAACCCGGGATTCAGGGATGCAGCTGAGGCAGGCTACACCGGCGAAGGACCGGGATGCACCGAGACGAGCGTCGGACAGCAGCATGGACGCTGCAGCAGAGGGAAGAGAGACCGGCTAAACTCCCCCTCCCCTCTCCTCTCTTCCGTGGCTGTACGTGATGACAGCGTCCCTCCCTCCCTCCCTCCCTCCCTCTCTCTCTGGCTGTCTTTGTCTAGCTCACTCTACCACTCGTTCTGTCTTTTGTCTCTCTCTCTGTCTCTCTCTCTGACATTCAGTAGTTAAATTGTCAAGACTGCTGCAGCTAATCAAATAACATTATAAAGCCATACAAACAACAATAAAAAAAAATATTTACTGGCCTAAATTAATTAAAAATTGACTGATAGTATCAAAAGTAGCTTAAAGTAAGGTTGACATGTTTACGGTTATTCACTTTCTTTTTGACAAGGGATAATAACAGTATATTGAGCCAGGAGACTGTTAGCTTATCATAAAGACTGAAACTAGGAGGAAAACACTAACGTTAGCTTGTGCCAGGCAAGGTGTCTGACTGGGAGGGTAAATGGGACTGAGTACCCCAGGGCCCTCATGTGACGAGGGCCCAAAAAGATGCAAGAATGACTAGTTAGGGTTAGGGGGTTAGGGGCCTATAGAGAATGCCTTCCTATAGGGCCCAACATTTTGTGCCAGGAGCCCGTTAGCTTACAGCAATACAATAATGTAAATAAAAGTGAGGAAAAAATTTTTTTATCCTCCAGTAAATGTATTGAAAATTGACTGATTTTAAACATTTTGGGAAATGGGATTTCTTTCCAACAATTAAATGCTAGGTGAACAGTGGAGACAGGAGACGTTAGCTAACCTAGTATAAGGACTGAAACCAAGAGGAAAATGCTAACGTTAGCCTTCGTCCTACCATGAGACTGTTAACTTACAACAATATAGTACAATGCAACATTACATCTTTTCGGTAAAATATTGAAATAGTTTAGTAATAAATAATTCTCCTCCATTATAGTCAGCTAAATATTTGATGAGAGGTGACTAAATGTTTAACGGTCCGGCTTTGGATATCACAGCTTATGTTGCTATACTAAATATCGACGATATTAGCTTATTGCAAATATATTTTGCAGAGACAACATTGGTATATGTGTTTATATGTCGACTGATGAGAAATAAGAAATTACGGTACAGAAATGTTAGGTTTTAAGGAATCCGTATCAAAATTGTTTATTTTTTATTTATTTTTAGGAAGGACTATCGAGACAATATATCGTTATCAGACTTTTAAAACATCGATAGCGGTATTGGCCTTAAAAAACTCCGGTATCAGTCGAGCTTTACTATCATAATAAGCAACAATACACACAGAAATTCTAAGATCTAAATTGATCTAATATAATGATTATGCATTAAATATAAAGCTTGAATCAGAAGACAATTAGCTGAGCTTAGAATAAAGACTGGGTACAGGCCAAGACAGTCTGGCACCTTAACTCCCTGTAAAAAACCACACTCGTTTTTACACATGGTTTTTCAAAGTAAACACTGCTTTCTTGATTTTTGGGCCAAAGAGCACCTCTACAATCTTAACTTGACTCAGCGATATTATCTTTCACCTGCAGCCTCTTCTTTCGTTCTTCTTTTGTAGAAGTCAGGGCTCTTATTGTGACACATGATGAAGAAGCCCCACCCTCCCTCGGTGTGTCTGGGGGCCGACGACAGCTGGGACGCGAAGCAGCCAGACTGCCCCACCCTTTACTGTGAGCCAAACCAGTGAACCATTCATCCCAATATGACAAGGTGGACAATCCATTGTGTTTGTGTACACAGAAACCAATACTGATGACACTGTATGTTGCATGTAGCTTACTAAAACAATAATTCAAGCAATAATTCCAAATCCCTGCTATTTACAACGGCGTTTTTAGTGTTCTTAGTTGAGGTTATAAGTTTTGGAGGTGTTTTTTTTATTACATATTTGTGACAAAGGAGACACAAAAGATTACTGAAACGTTGTTGTTGCTGCTGGCCAGTGCAATATACCACTACACAACAAGTCTAACGAGATTGCTTAACCGGTCAGTCCGGAAAAATCAAGTCATTTTCCACACAATAAAACACCCACACTCGTTTTCCTCATTTGCGGTTTATTCTCAAAAACAATATTACACTGTTAAGCTATTTTATCACAAGATAACACTGATTAATACATATAAACTGGTATTCAATGAAAAGACAAATGAAATGAAAGCTCAAAGTTACATTGTATCACTGTTGTTGTACCTGCCCTGCTTCTCAGTCATTTTATTTATTTAGATTAACACAAAACTGCGACCACTCAACAATCCGGGAACTATATTCTCAGGTGGAAGAATATAGTACTTGAGCGGAGTGATATGCTCGCAGCAAGCCTGTCTGAGAATATAGTTCCCGGTTTGTTTACGGTTAGAAGATGGCTGTGTCTCATGTTACGTTGTTTTTTGTACACGCTGTGACTCTACAAATCACAACATGTAAATAGGAACATGTTGGCGTTATTTTGTCACTTTTGTCACTTATTCGGAGCAGTAGGATTACTGGAACCAGTCACCTGCAGGATCTGTGCTGGCCTGATGCCGCTGGGGGCGTCAGACAGCGTTACAGTACGCACGGAGATGAGAAGGGTATGTATGGACTTGTCTAACTCTGGGGGTTACGGTGAATAAGCTAAATTCCCAATAAGTTGCCGTGTTCCTTTAAAGTTGTCAATGTGATAAACCCATCATTGATTTGAGTGTCCCCCTCCTGCCAGCACACGTTTTCATATAAGAAGTCCAGGCTCTTTTTTTTCTTATTGATTTATTGTATTTTATGTTTTTTTTATTTTTAATGTGTTTTGTATTTTTTTTTCTCTTGATAAATTGATACGGCTTTTTTTTCAATGAAATGTAAGAAAATTGAACAAAAGTATAGTTTCCTAGAAGTGTTAATGGCATAATCCTCACACTGTTTGGTATCATGGATTGACAAATGACTGAAATTTCAATCAATGGATAATCAAATACAGTAACCTCATTTTAAAATTCTAGGATGTAAATTTACTTAATTGTGAAACCCGAGAGTCTACAACTTCAATCTATTAGACAGCAGGACATTGTTACACTACAAATACAACTATTTGTTAATACCTTTTAATGGGAAATAACCAATTCTGACAGAAAGTATTGGCTCTAGTGTGAATGCATTGAAAGGTTGATTATATTAGCTGATAAAAGAATGCAAAAGACTTAGTGTGTTCAAGTTTAACAGCGGGATAGAGGGGCTCATTGAACGTTGTTTTGTAGGTATGAAGGCGGGTCCGACTATCAGAAGAAACTCTGTAGAATGATAGAGTGCCAGCCGGCCAATCCAGATACACTCCCACCCGACTAGAGCGCCATCCAAGTGAAGTCACATCTACTTTCTTGTTATTGTGCAAAACGTAATTGCCATCATTAGAGCAAACTAGACACCAAGACTCGTCATTGTATCCCATCTCATCCGTCTTCCCTTTCTGGTCAGGTTCTCTGTATGTGACCCCAATGCTTAAGGGTCCAAACACCTCGACCTCCCAGTAGCAGCGCTTATCTAGACCCTGTTCACACAGCACCTGTTTGCAGTAATCAAACCGTTCTTGGTGATGGGATGACTGCTCGTCATCAACCCAGGTCACTTTTTTGTTCCTTTCACAGAGAAGGAGGTTCTTGTGGGCTGTGTTGGGGTCTAAAGTGAGCTCACAGGCATCTGGAGGTAAGAAAACACTTTGTATTGAGAGAGTTCAAAACATTTCTTTGGATTTTTTCATCATTTCCACCAGGGAATATGCAGATACTTACATTTCTTAAAGCCTGGTTCCATCCTGTGACTTCCACCATGTTCAACGCTGTTGAGAAAATATTTAAGGTTTTTTTTTTTTTTTTTAAGTTTTAGCATTTAGTAAGATAATAAGATTCCCCCAACTTCAGATTAGTGGTAATACTGCAATATGTGCCTACATGTAAGCAGAAACTACTTTATTGTTGCTTATCTTCATGATTTTAGAATTTTAGTGTCATCATTACTTCAATCTCACCATAGTGGATTTGTAACTATTTGTAACCTATTTCACTTCAGTATGAAAGTAAATAATTTTGTTTTTTATAATTACTTGAGTATGTCGAGCTTGTATCGCGGATCATTCTTCAGCTCAGAGAGCAGCTTCTTTCCTGATTCTCCCAGATTGTTGTAGCTCAGGTCCAGCTCTGTCAGATGGGAAGGGTTGGTCTCCAGAGCCGAGGCAATATAAGCACATCCTTCCCCTGTTACCTGACAACCTGACAACCTGAGAAAACAGTGTTTGGTTTATTAGCATGCAGATTACAGATGTTTTGGGACCCCCTCAAAAACAAGATGATACATCTCAAGGGGTTTATCCTAATAATCAAATTTGAACACAGATGTATTTAAGCAGATCTCTGAATGACTGAAAAGATGGTAGGCTTAAAATGATGAGTGGCCTTTTAATGGGTTATGTATTGTAGAACTGGTGCTGTTGAGAAGGCTGTAGCTATCAAAAAGAAATTGCTAAGGTAAATTATATTTCTTTGAAATTGTCAGAACACTTTCTTTAAACCAGAGGTTCTTAAAAGTATTATTCAAATGTCCACATCAGATTTTTATTCAAGGATAGAGGTCTGAAATGATTGGCAATAACAAAATAACCTTTAATCAACTCACTTATAAGTTTTTAGCAACATACATTCAAGTCCATACGGATCACGGATCAACTATGATTTGTTACACTTGTATATTCAACATCATTAACCATTTATTGACCGATACAAAATGTTTTTAAAAATAGAAAACGTGACACTTCTTAAGGTCATAACACAACTGGACCATACTGGTCCAGTTTGATCTGCCATTTGGTCCGGATGCAGCCATTGGTCCGAACTTTGAGAAGCCCTGCTTTAAACCATAACCGGTAGAGAAAAAGTCAAGGGGTCACCAAAGTCAGAAGAATTTATCATCTGGGAAACATGAATGTTTGTACAAAATGTTTTGTCAACCCGTCCTGAAGATCCAGAAAGAGTTATTGAATATGTAAAAATGTTGACCCTATGATGGTGCTAGATAAAATGTCAGTAATTGGGATCCATCCTCTGGGGACCATGAATGTTTCTATGATAGTAGGAAGATTACCTGTCCGCCCATTACCATTATATGTTACTGTACTTTATCTGTGTTAATACCTCAGTGTCTCCAGTTTGCAGGTATGACTTCTTAGTCCATCAGATAGCAGCTCCACTCCTGAATCTGTCAAGTCATTGCTGCTGAGGTCCAGATCTCTCAGAACTGAGTAGGGGTGCTTGAGGGCCAAGGCCAGGTGCTCTACAAACTCTGCAGTCACTTTGCAGTCTGCAAGTCTAAAGATAGATATTTGAAGTTATAATGTAATGAGAAATAAAGTAGCTTTTACACAAATGCATCCATAAATATTGATGTTTTTAAAACTAATATGAGATACAAGGAGACTATCCTGCTCTTCTTGATCAGAACTAACCATACATGTTCATTCAAGGATCACAGTTATTATTTCTTAAAGCGTCAGTATGCTTCCAATAAAGAGCTTGTAGGATCTTTGAACTGCATCTACCACACAGTCCCCCACACCTTTCTGAAATGGGAACTTGTGGGGGGGCGCGTTTGACAATCTTTGTAACTTTAAACTGACAATCTGATATTCAGACCAATTTTGTGCAGCAGTTGGCTACAAACTGCTACAAGCTATATATATATATATATATATATATATATATATATATATATATATATATATATATATATATATATATGATAAAAATAAAGGTGCAACCAGATTATGTCACATATTACAGAGAAAGTAAACTTACATGGCCTTTCTGCTGGTCCTCACAGCTGGTATCAGCCTCCTTCGGCCTTCATCTGATGTGTTGTAACTCTTCAAGTCCAACACATCCAGATCATTCTTTGATACCTGCAGCATGTAGGCCAGCGCAGAGCAGTGCAGTGGAGTCAGCTCAGTTCTCAAACGATCTGACGATTTGAGATATTCCTGAATCTCGTTCTTGACTTTGTTGTCTCTCATCTCGACCATGGTCTGGAAGAGGCTGATGCAACTGTCTGGAGAGAGGGCCTTTCTTCGGATGGCTTTGAGGTGAGTCAACATTTTCTTTTGGGTATCTTGGCTTGGGTCTGGCGATGTCAGCAGACCCTGAAGGACTCTCCGGTTGGGTTCTGCCATGAGGCCAAGGAGGAATCGCAAGAAGAAGTCCAGATGGCCGTTCTTCTTCTCCAACACTTTATCAACGGTCATCTTCAGAAGATCAAGTAAGGCATGTTCTTCGTCCTTCAGATCGAGGAAGTTGCCAAGCTCTTTTGTATTCTTGTTGGTGAAACAGTCATAGACAAAAAGAGCTGCAAAGAACTCCTGTATGGTCAGGTGCACAAAGAAGAAGATCTTTTTCTGGGAAAAGATTTCTTCTTCCCTAAAAACTGCGCTACAAAATCCAGAGTAGACGGATGCCTCTCGTATGTCAATGCCACAGTCTTCCAGGTCTTCATCGTAGAAGATGAGGTTGTTCTTCTGCAGCTGGACAAATGCAAGCTTGCCGAGTTTCAGAAGAAATTCTCTGTGTGTCATGAGAAGTCTCTCTTTGTTTTCCTCAGTCTTCTTGTCATATTTTCTGCTTCTGCGTATTGTCTGGACAAACAGGAAATGTGCCATCATCTCTGTGAGAGTTTGGGGAGTCTCAGCTTTCTCTTCTCCCCCAAAAATCTCCTGAAATAATACGGCCGAAATCCAGCAGAAGATCGGGATGTGGCACATGACGTCGAGACTTTGTGAAGAGTGAATGTGTGAAATTATCCTGTCAGCAAGGCTCAAGTCATTACTGAATCTCCTCCTGAAGTATTCTTCTTTTTGTGGGTCACTGAACCCTCTTATCTCCGTCACCATGTCAACAAACTCTGCAGGGATCTGATTGGCTGCTGCTGGACGGGATGTTATCCACAGGTTGGCATTAGGAAGAAGGTTTCCCTGGATGAGGTTCACTAAGAGATTACCAACAGATGTTACTTCACTGACAGATGTTGCCGGCTTGTTCTCAAAGTCCAGTGGAAGTCTGCTTTCATCCAGGCCGTCCAGGATCACGATAGCCCTGGCTTTGACTAAATCTTCTGAATCTCTCATATCATTGAGCGCAGGGTGATGATCAGTCAGGAGCTTATGCAAGCTTTTTTTTTCGGTACTCAGATTCAGCTCTCGGAAAGCAAGATTGAAAACAAAATCAATGTCCTGGTTAGTTCTCTCCTCGGCCCAGTCAAGAATGAATTTCTGCACAGAAAATGATTTTCCAATTCCTGCAACGCCCTTTGTCAGGACTGTTCTGGGGGGTTTCTCTTGGCCATGTGACCGTTTGAAGATTTCACAGAGGTGGACTGAATTTGTAGAAGATCGTCGTTCCAATTTATGTTTAAGGTGCCTGAACTCATGCTCTGCATGTGGATTTCCACTCTCTCCAGCGATGACATAGAGCGTTGTGTAGGTGCTTTCCAGAGAAGTCTGTTGGTCACTATGGCCTTCGTACGCCACGGTGTATTGTTTTTGCATCGTTTCTTTAAGATTCTTCTTTGCTTTCAAACGATGGCTGTTCCCTGTAACAACTAAATACAAAAGTTTTCATTCAGATTCATTAAAGGTAATTATTTTGTATCTATTGCCTCAGTTGGCCAAGACATAAGCCGTATACATTTGGTTTCCAAAAGGTCAAATGAATTTGAATAGAACCTGCAACCAGACGTGAAGTACATAGTTAAACTTACATGTGTCTTCCGTAGTATCTCTCTGGTGTCCAATGGTTAAAAAGACTGGATCCCTAAAATCCTCCTCTGCACTGGACGACTCTTCACTCTGCTGTCTATTGGAACAAATAAAAAAAACAAATTACACATCAATTCTTGACAGATGCAAAAAGACAATAGCCTGGTTGACACCAGTGGGTCTGGGGAAGGTTCATTCACAGCCCATTTCCAAAGGGGCGTCACCAACGGACGCCGCGCCAATGCCTCTGGGCGCAATTGGATAGACTTAAAACTAATCAGAGCGATCATCTTTTATGTACAAAATCTGCTTCAATGTCGCTGCGCTATCGTCATTGTGTAAAGCCTGCCTCAACGGTGCCTCGATTTGGAAAAATTGGAAATGGGCTTGAATGGGCTCTTGGCCAGACGGACTTGCAGAGCAAATCTCAAATTTGCCAAAGTTCGTCAGGGTATTCCCAGGCTATAAAGACAATGGAAAGACGAGAACTGATATGAACAGAGTGAAGACACATCCACGAGTTCAAAAAATATTCATGCTTATCCAAAAGCAGACAGACACCCATGTATATATTGCAGTAACAAATTGATTTATCACTTTCAATCTCATTATTCATCTTTAAAGGTGCTTTTCTCGATATTCAGAATAATACAGCAGTAAACAACTATTTGCTGCAGCCATGTGGGATTTTGGGATTGGCTTTTGTCAGAGTTTGTGTGGAAATCTGACTTCAGGGGGCGTTCCAGTTGACATTTCATTCTGGCTACTCTGAAAATCTTGCCCGTTCAAGTGGAACACACTATTAGTTGGTTGCGAGAGCCATGTGGAGGCAATCCCAAACCACTTTTTCTTCTGAATACCAAGTACAGCCCCTTTAATAATTGTAATAACACATGGCCTAACATGCTTTAAGATAATGTACATTTTTTTCATTTACATAAATACATTAAAATTACCTTTGTATCTCTTCATGACAAAAATTGAGTGGCATGTACATGGATCGATCACTCTTCAGAGAGACACAGCTGGGATGTGTGGACTTTGCTGCACTCATCTGTGAACTAAGAGAAAAAGATTGTATTATCTACTAAATAACAAACAAATGACCTTTTCCTAAAACTGATTGATATCTTAATGCATTAGCTGAAGTGATGGCGAACTGAAGCTTTCTGAACCAATGAAGGTTTCAATCCAAATGTATCGAAAAAAGGTTCAGTACTCGAAGCTTCAGCACACTATGAGGACATCTGGTGGAAGTTAAGGATAGCATTGCGTCACAAACTTTTTCCACGTTATTAGCCATGAATGTCTTTTGAGTCGAAGATTAATACATTTTGAGTGTGAATTCATGGATAAATAAATAACGACATACGGTAAATAACTAAGCCTCTTTGGGACCTTGCATATATAAAAATGTAATTGCCTTGTCCACAAAAAAACAATAAAGTTAAGATTTTGGTTGTGAACTTGTCTTGTGTTTGTAAACAAATACATCAATTTGGGAGGGAAATGAATGAAGAACACATTGCGCATACATTTCTGGGATTATATTGAGTACGTAGCCTAGAGAAACATTGTCTCCTATAGGTGAGATAGGCAGTGCAGAAGGCGTACACTATATGAGCAATCTAACAGTCTGACATGTAGTCTACTGCAAGTGTGGTATTTATAGAAATTGTTTGAGTCAATTGATTGGGGCAGTGCTTTGACAGTGGCAAGGACATACTTTGGGACAGTGATGGTACTTATGGATAATAACAGTGCTCGTGGACAGGTCAGGGGGATATTATTGTGCTTGGTGACAAATGTTTGTGGGGATAGACATCAAATGTCATTTTTATTCAGAAACTGAATTTTTTCTTTTCTTACCTACAATAAACTGTATACTCGCTATAAACTTTCTACTTTCTATGAACTCTCTACTCGCTATAATAATCGCTATAATAATCTCTCTATATTCACTAACTCTCCTGACTCCGTTGACTCTCCTACTGCAACAACCCACAAATACGCGCCCTGTGTCGCACTATTTTTAAGGCTTTGAATTCAACTTCGAAGCAGTCACTTGGGTGTGTGTGTGAAACGAAGCTTCGGACGTCACTGGTCACGTGATTATCTCAAAAAGAATCAAACTCCGATACAAAGTTTTATTCCAAATTGGTTCATTTCTTCGATACATGACTCGAAGCAGGAGGTTCACGGGTAACATCACTAATTAGCTGTACACAATAGTTGTTCAGGTTTGGCTTGGTTAAAGGGTAATTTCCTTTTTTTTTCTACGGACCCTATTTTCTTATGCATTGGTGTCTTAGTAACTAATGTGTGGTGGTGGAGCAGTGGATATGACACATCAACACATGCCTTTGATGTGGGAGTTCTGGGTCGATTCCCATACATCAACCAATGTGTCCCTGAGCAAGACACTTAACCCATAGTTGCTCCAAAGGTGTGCAACCTCTAACATATATAGCAATTGTAAGTCGCTTTGGATAAAAGCGTCAGCTAATGTGGATAAAATCTTTGAAATTGTTATGTGAACTGGCCTTCAATGTTATCTTGTAGGGCAAAAGTTCGTCTTCTTTCTTAATACTGGACCAATTTTAAAGACTGTTGTTCCAATCAGTCACTTAGACACAAACACATCGGGAAATAGGGTTTATTAAAAAGCTTGAACAAAAACCAGAATTGCCTCTTTATACATACAAGTCTGTTTTAGACCTGCTGGATTTCTTTTATTTAAGATAAAATACAATGCCATTTGCACTTTTCATAAATAATAATATCTGTGGTTTTGCAGTTTATATAAATGAAGGCATATTTTTCTGTCATTTGTTAAAAAAAAAATTCTGTTAAAAAATTCCTGAGAAAATTGTGTCGTAAACTTCACAAATCGTGAATCGAATTGTGAGTTGAGTGTATCGTTACATTCCTACTTGAAGGTTCGCATGGCTTTCACTTAAATGTAGTACACAAGGGTTCTTCAGCGTTTTTTAAGCCAAGGACCCCTTAACTGAAAGAGAGACAGAGCAGGGACCCCCTACTACATACAGTATACTGTAAAAAATTAAGTTGCATAATAAACTGGGCCTACAATAAAGTGTAGTGTGGCCTAAAGCCTTTATATATACCTTTTACTGCATATAATACTAAGCTAGTAAAATAGCCTAATAACTGTCTGATTTTATAAATCATGTTTTAATGTTAAAACATACATGTGGCATCTGTGGATGGCTTTAGTGACTACCTAACCTAAACTTACCTATAGGCCAGTAAGCAGTGGGGATTTATATTTGCTAATACTATTTTGGATTCATGTTACTGTTAGACTTTTTAATTTTTGAAAAAAAAACTTTCAAAGATTCTCAATAATTTGGACCCCCTGCATTGACTCCAAGGACCCCCTGTGGAAGATCCCTGTATATATAAACTAGTGATGGTGAAGCTCCTTGAAGCATTTTATATGATCACAATGGCGACACCTGCTGGAGTAATGACTTTATACACAAACCACGATGACAGTCCCTGATAACCATGTTGTGTGTGTGTGTTAACACCACAATGTCTTTTTATGATTCACTAACATGGTTATTACCTGACGGACGGCTCACTGATTGGCTGCAGGAAGGAATCATCAGAAGTGAAAGAAGAAGAGGAGTCAGGCCGTTTCCTCTTCTTCATGACCACTCCTATAGCGCAAAAAAGAACAAATTCAAATTAGGGTTGTAAAGGACACAAATGTTTCACATGGACACAAATTGTTGTCACTCTGTACTCCATCGTCCATCCGTGTATTTAATAACTGGTGCCTACTTAATAATAAACATATTCAAATTAAAGCGTCCAAAGTCTAAGTGAAATAAAAGTAGCTGCATGCTGCCAAATAAGAGTTAAGCCAATTATATCTGTGTTAATAAAGAATTATATGTATTAGCGACATTGTTTTCTAAAACTCCGACTTGTTTAATTTATCTACAGCTCAGCACAATCCATCTCAGGCCACGAGGAAGTAGGCTGGGGCAGAACAAACCGCAAACGATCACGACGCAGGCAACAAAACCACCTAACCAAATATTACGGAACAAATCACGAATGGTCGACTTACTTTTATGAAAAAAAAGAAAAACCCCGCCTTCCGTCCTTAGGGCTTTTTTTTCAAAAGAATTAAATCTGATCTGGTCCTCAGCAGAACAAACAAAATGGAGACGAGGATTAGGCTACTGAACCGTTACTTTCACTTTTGTATGTAGACAGCCAGGATGAATAGATGTAAATTGGTGAAGAGTCACCGGCAAAAAATAAAAAAAATAAAAAACTATCTGATCCGGGATATTCTGCCAAAATGAGTACTTTAATGCTTAACTTTTAATGGTATTTTTACATCGTTGTTGTCTCATGTTATTGCTATTTTTTACTAGTTAATCATCTGAATAACTTCCTCCACCAGTGATGAGCTGACCAAAACCTTCTTTAAAAAAAAACCTGAACCTGGTAGTTCATCCTCAAATCAGAGATCACTTACTTGATTTTGAAATTAAGATTCTTGAACCTTTTTGTAATTTGGATCTAACAACAATCCTGATCCTTTAACTGCATCATGTAGCTTTCATTTTAAATATATTCAGACAAAAGCTGGAAACGAAGACAACTGACGATTCGTTCAGTCAAGTGTTGAGAGGAAATACTACTGCAGTTAGTGAAATGTTTACATCACATTAGATTACTTTATGGGTCTGATGTGTGAGGTTAGTGAGACATCTTGCACCACAACATTCAGTCAACACCTTCCTTTTATTGACAGGTTACATATAACACTGAGAAACAATCAGAAATATATCAACGTTAGGGTTAAATACATGAAGAATTCATTATTATTATTTATTATTTTTATCTTCCTAAATACATTTTTTTTTTTATGTCCACTCCAAGAAATATCAAATTGGAGTTGGGTTCTTTTGATAAAGAATGGCATTTATCTTTATTTTGCAAATGAACTCTTCACATGTAATATTGAAGCCCAAATATGAATTAACAGTATATGAGTGCTTGACATGTATTTCTAAGATTTAACAAATCTGAAATATCTCAAATCTGTATTTAAGTCTTGATTTTTCAGCAACAAAACATTCAGTCATCACAATGACTCAGTTCAGTATTTTGGGATTTTACAATAAGGTGCTTAAGGTGATTCAACTCAGATTTTAATACAAGATATGAAATGTAACAAAGTGATGCAGATAAACAAAATGGCAGTTAAAACAAAAAATGCAAAGATTATAAGAACTTCTATTTCCGACCTAATCAAATGTAATATTGAAATCTGAGGCTTGTGCCACAATGTTCTTTTAAAGGAGACCTATTATGCTTTTCTGTAATTTCTGTCATATCTATATCGATAATATGTGGAATGTCAACGCATTCTCACGAACGGGTCCTTGTGATATTGTAAGAAAATGTATGAACACCAAAACGTAAGATATCCTACGAAATTAGGAGACCACCGGTTGGTCACGTGACGTCGGCTGGCTACAAGCTAAATAACGCTGAGTGTATATATCACGTATCATGTGAATGGCGATCCTGGCGAGTTCCTTAAGTGAGCTTCTCACTTTAATGTAGAGTATTTTCCCTGCTCCTACATTAGGCCAATGAGATGGGACCAGGGAAGAACTTGATTGGATGCGTGTTCTGCGTGCCAATAATCAATGTCCACAATATGTCTGCATTTTGGTGCTGTTACCCATTTATTTTCTTTTGCACACTAATCTAACAATGACGCGCAAACCGGACACGGTGAAAAGCTGTCTGCTTTTCCCCCTAGCCACACACCTGTGTGTATCCCTGGCTGTTAATTACCTATATGCCTTCCCAGAGGCAATGCTCCACCCAGTGCTCAAACATAAAACTGTAGATTAATTAGCATAACCAACATGGTATATAAACAAAACAAACAAAGTTGTGTAATGGCTCCAACAAGCGGGTCTTGGCGTGGCCATAGTAGGATTCGTAAATTTGCGAGCGGCAGTTGCGAGTTGTTTAAGCTGCTACAGAGCTTCGTGACGCCGGCTACAGACCTCCGTCACAGCTCGGTTGTATTAGCAGCAGTTAGTAGGTGTGTTTAGCCGAAAATAGGTGACTTTGAGCCGAGTCAGAGTACCGCGAGCTGACACTCGTTTTGGTGGAGATTAGGGTTAAATTTAGTCCAGAAAATATAAGTGTTTTGCCGTGACAAAAGTTAAAATTAGGCACCAAAACGACTAGTTAAGATAAGGAAAAAGATGGTGTTTTGGATTAAAACACTCCTAAGGAACACGCATTGCCTGATTGAAAGTCTTTAGTTTTCCCCGGGAAGTGAACTCTGCTCTCTGGCTTGAAAGTCCTGCATGTTTCTTACGAATTACAGCGCTTAACTTTTCGTAGCTTTTTGAACTGAATGGTTCATGAGAAAAGCCTGTGATGTTCATATTAAAACGTAACCTTAGCTTCAAATAATGATTTTAATTTATGTTAAAGAAAAAGAAATCTCAATCTCAGATTTCACACTGTCACACTGAACACACTGGTTTCAACAGGTTTTTCTTTAGTTGTCGATTACAAGCATAACCCTACAAACAGATATAATAGGTCTCCTTTAAACAACGTGTTGGACCGACAGACTGACATCCCTACAGTCAATTTTTGAGCGTGACTGAAAACAAAGTCTCCTCCAAAAGTTACCACCCAAATCTACAATATTCAGGACACTCAAATTCACACAATATAAACACAATACATGATGCTGCAGTTTTTAGACATTTTTATCTAATTTTATGTATGTGTGTATGTAATGTATGTAAAGTAGCATCCAAAATAAGACAGCTTTAAAGAGATTATAGAGGACAATCAGCAATTTACACATAGTTAACATAAAGTTAACTAAGTTAGTAGTTAACATAAAAGTGTAAAAGAAGAACTACTTGAATAAGATAAGGGATCGTTTGTGATCAGGTTTAAAAGAAACCAGCATTGACTCTGAGTAGGAAATGAGAAACAAAGTCCAACGTTTTGTTAGTTCATCTATAATGCAGAAGTATTCTGAATAATCATTGTAAGATAAAAAGTTGGAGGATGTTGCAAGGTGCTGGTTTATAAACGGATACAATTGAGCTGCATTGCTGCAAGTTGATAGAGTAGTGTCGAGAAAGATCAGATGAGGGAAAGAGCAGTCCTCTATGTATTAATCACTTTTTTAAATATAAAGGATAGAACAAGTTCTATTTTTTTTTGTATTTTTGTTGATCATTAATATAGAATCAAAACGCACACATGTATCTCACCCTATAACACTAGGTGCAACAGAAATGTCCATGATTGTTTTTGGTCTTTGAGAAGAACCAAATAAGTACTACTATACTGAAGCATTAAAAAATCAGGTTGATAAAATAATAAAAGAGAGTTGCTAACAGAGACAATTAAAAAGACGACACCATACCTATTTACATCTCAAAAAATTAAGAAAAAAAGGGGCATAAAACAGTAAACTACACATATATACAACATACTGATCTGCTGGTCTACACAGTCAAAAAATATTTTCAGTAAACTCAATCAGTGGCGCCAGCAGGATTCTATTTCATAGTACGCACAAAAACTGCCCTTTGTATAATATTTAATATGTATGAGAATGTGCTCCTAGCGTACTTTTATCATATAATTATGTAAGAGAGACAGAGGTGGATGTGCTCAGAGCAGACAGCTGTCGGCGAGCCAGTACGGAGATGTGAATAAGCTGATTTCTCCGTGTGCCGTGTAACCTAAACATCATGTCCCAAATCTGATCAAAAATGGGATAAGCCTCATAACGGCAATATTCCTGTCCATGTTAACACAACTGATTCAAACAACATGCTAGCTCCGTGGGGCTACTCAGCATCCAGATTTATCTATGGATCGAGTCATAAAAATGAACATTCTGATTAATAGTGGATTGGTTGTTGGTGAAATAACGTAGGCCCATCATCACTGAGAAAATGACTACTGTGAACAGAGCAGAGAGTAGAACAGCTGCTGCTCCTGTGTGCATTCATGCATTGTTAGAATTAGATGTGTTGCATGTCTCAGAAAAACATTTACTTACAGTGCAACAGGGTTACGGCTACCAGCTCAACTGAACTGAATTATTATCGGCCATTTACAACACCAAAATACTGAACACTACCACAGTTAAAAGCTGTTTGGTCGAAACTGTGCAACTAAAAGTTGGTCAATCATCAACAACTAAAACTTAATAAAAACTTTGTCCAACTTGTACAACCTCATACAATCCTGTATAATTGAATGTTACCTACAAACCTGTACACGTAAAAGTTATTTGGTGAAACTGTAAACAGTAAAGCAGACTTTTAATGGGACATTATAGGGTTTCTGGCGTTGCTGCTGGCGACGGCGCAGGTTTGGTTTAAAGAATGGTAGAGACATGTTTGAAGCCCAAGCTAATGTATTTGTGTTCACTTCCTCTTTTTCACTAACACACACACACACACACCCCTAACAGCTTCATGGTGCAGAACTACTTTACAGCTTATATACACTCACCTAAAGGATTATTAGGAACACCATACTAATACCGTGTTTGACCCTATCCTATCAATATGGGCCAACATTTCTAAAGAATGCTTCCAGCACCTTGTTGAATCAATGACACAAAGAATTAAGGCAGTTCTGAAGGTGAAAGGGATCCCCCACACCATTACACCCCCACCACCACCAGCCTGCCCAGTGGTAACAGGGCATGACGGATCCATGTTCTCATTCTGTTTACGCCAAATTCTGACTCTACCATCTGAATGTCTACAGAAATCGAGACTCATCAGACCAGGCAAAAATGTTTCCAGTCTTCAACTGTCCAATGTTGGTGCACTCTTGCAAATTGTAGCCTAATTTTCCTATTTTTAGTGGAGATGAGTGGTACCCGGTGGGGTCTTCTGCTGGTGAAGCCCATCCACCTCAAGGTTGTGCGTGTTGTGGCTTCACAAATGCTTTGCTGCATACCTCTGTTTTAACGAGCGGTTATTTGAGTCAAATTTGATATTCTATCAGCTGGAATCACTCGGCCCAATCTCCTCAGACCAGCCCGTCTGGCACCAACAACCATGCCACGCTCAGAGTTGCTTAGATCACCTTTCTTTCTTATTCTGACATTCAGTTTGGAGTTCAGGAGATTGTCTAGACCTGGACCACACCCCTAAATGCTTTGAAGCAGCTGCCGTGTGATTGGTTGATTAGATAATTGCATTAACGAGAAATTTAACAGGTGTTCCTAATAATCCTTTAGGTGAGTGTACTTTGTATGTTTTGATTTAAATCCCTCTCTTAAAAAAACTGCCACATTTTCCGTCACATTACTGCAGCTTACTAAGTTGTTTTACTGCGACTTGAGGAGAACTGTATACAATATTTTAAAGATGGCGCCCCATTCATTACATTTTAGGCTTCTGCAAATATTGGGCCCATAGCACTTACACTGTTGCCATGTTAGCAACTTTCTTGCTAGATTTGGCCTCTTTAGCGAGTTTCTTTTCTAGACAAATCTTTCAAGTCTTTCATGCTTCTTGCAGTCAGCGCGGTCAGGCCGGTGTGGACGCTGATATTACTCAACTGCGGCCTGAGCGAATCGTTCAACTCCAAGATTTTTGTTACAACGCAAACACGATCTCCAGTCTGGTCTTACAGATACACATGGCAAAACATTTCAGATATCTGCAGATTTTGGGCCCATAGCACATGCATTGTTGCCATTTGGCCCCCTTTAGCAACTTTTATTTCTAGACAAATCGAGCAACTTTTTGGGCAGATCCTACCTCCCCTCCCTTGAAGAGAGTCACCTATATTTCTCTGGGAATGTCTCTGTATTTGGTTGCATTATATCACTTTGCAGCAATTTTTTTAAATGCTGCGCATATGTTGTCAAATTGGAGGAGATTTACCAAAATGATGAATAACACTGCTCGCAGGAAGGTCATGTTACACAAGCTAGTTGTTGGCTAATCGGTTCTGGTTCTTGCCATGTTGGCAAAGTTCTTATTTAAATTTTGACTAGTTAAAAAAAAGTCCAGCCTGGACTGAGGTCTAACTTAACTTAATACATGAACAATGGCTGTAACCCTTTTACTTCAAACCTCTAATATTGACTTTTGATCTCTTATATTGTCCATATTTAATGCTGGTCTCTAGACTTTATCCTTGCACTATTGGACCTATTGTACTACCTCCATGACACACACTCTCATACTGAATCACAGGGTCAGGCTCTCATGCTTATACATCCCTTAGTACATTCATGTGGATTTTTTTATTTATTTAGTATTATAATTTTTTTTATTTATTTAGTATTTTTTATATCATTGTCCATGCTATTCATGTGGAGTTGCTTTTTTATGATCCTGTTTGTGATGTATGTGTATGTTGTGTGTGATGTCTTTAAGCTACTGGAACCTTGAATTTCCCCTTGGGGATCAATAAAGTATCTATCTATCTATCTATCTATCCTACAGAAAAGATTGTGCCTTTTGTCTGTCAATGCGTGAACATGTTTACATTTAGGCTATTTCAATAGATTTTTTTCAGTCAGTTAAGCCAAATAATTGGGTGACAAAAAGCATGCATATAGACTATTAATTTTACATATAGACTATTAATTTTACATATAGACTATTAATTTTACAGGCTAACAAATATAGTGTGGGTAAACTCTTAATTTGAAAAACAATGAATGCATATCCTGCTAATCAGATTTAGCACCACCCACAGGGGAAAATCGGAATATCAAGTGTTTTTTCTGATTTCCGTGCAAGAACGGGAAAACCAAAAATCTAGTCATAATTTCGTTTTTTTTCGTTTTTCTAAAAAAAACGGAAAAACGGAAAAAGGAGTTGTTTTCTCGTTTTTTCGATTTCATATGTGACAGCAAAAATAAATGAACGAACGGTACCTGGACCGTCCTCGTTTTTCTTTGGAAAACAAAATGAGAACATGTCTGATAAATGCTAGCCTTGTGGTCTTGAGCACATAGCAAAAGAAAAGGCGGAAACACAACATAGAGAAACTTCACCATGGTGGCAAGATCACTAATATACTGGGCTGAACAAACAGTCGGACACTCACACAACTCACTGACTACCTCAGTAGTCCCTTGATTGTATGGGACAAGTCCCGACCATCCACATGCAAATTTACGTATTTTGGTTGCTCGTGTGATTGCAGTGAAGGTTTAGTTAGCTATGTGTTGACTGAGCTATGTTAAGGCGCTGACACACTAACCTGATAATCGGCCATCAGACAGTCTGGCGAGGCCAGTGGGCATTCTGACTCAATGACCAATTACTGTAAATGACGAGCGGGATGAGTATGACGAACGTTTTAAATTGACCTTTGTCGATCTGAAGTGAAGACCGATTCAGCAACTGCACAGCCTATTTCCTTGCCGCCATTATTGTCCGTTTTCTGGAAGCAGCCAGACCTGACACATTTGTCCAATCTGCTGCCGTTTTTTTGGGCGACAATACAGATTGGCGCCACCTGCTGTTATGGAGATGTATTACATCTCGCGCACACGCAGAACTTACACTCAAGTCGGCATCGCTTCGGTGTTTTCCGAGGCACTTATTTGACCAACTCAGGGAGACTGATCAGTCCGACTGCCTTTTCTGCCGACGGTTGGTCGTCGGGTTGGTGTGTCAGAGCCTTTAGCCGACAAAACATGCGTAAGAGGAATGAGCGTGAAGTTCAACAGCGGGATAGAGGGGCTCAATGAACCTTTCTTTGAAGGTATGGAGGCGGGTCCGACTTTCAGAGGAGACTCTGTAGAAGATCAGAGTGCCAGCCGGCCGATCCAGATACACCCCCAGCCGACTATAGCGCGAGCAAAAGGAACATACTTCTACTTTCTCGTTGCTGTGCTGAACAAAACAACCTTCATCAGAGCACATCAGAGCCCAAGACTTGTCGTTGTGCCCTAGCTTGCAATCTCTCCCATCCCCTTTCCTGCCAATGCTTCTGTACGTTAACCCGATGTTGAAGGGCTCCTCCACCTCAACCTCCCAGTAGCAGCGCTCATCTAGACCCTGTTCACACAGCACCTGCTGGCAGACATCGAACCTTTCCAGATGAGGGGGATATGGCTGTTCGTCTTTCACCCAGGTCACCTTTCTGTTCCCATCAGAGAGAAGGAGGTTCTCGTGGGCTGTGTTGGGGTCCCAAGTGAGATCACAGGCGTCTGGAAGTAAATAGACCCTTTATTTCCGGAGCATAGACTGTAATTATATAGCTGGGCAGCACTACAGTCAGCAAGTAACAAAAGAAATTCTTTAGAAAAGTTGCCTTCCCTCCAGGAAGAATTCTCAATATTCCTGTTCTTCTAATTTAAAAAGGCAAAATGTTCAGCAGTCACCAATTCATTGAAATTACTTGTTTGCAATGTATCACTGTGGTCAAAACATACAACAAATGTCCAGGATTTACATTGAAACTTACATTTCTTGAATCCCTGTTTCATCCGTTGACTTCCACCATGTTCAACACTGAAAGAAAAATTACAATCAGATAAAGAACAAACTTTTAACTGACAGTTTTTCTCTCAAAACCCTTGCTATCAGAATTTCAAGGTGTGCACCCAAGATAAGTAACCAATTCAGTATCCAACCAAATGTCTTCCCTTCTGTTCCTGAGTTACGGTGTTGAATAATGTCCAGAAAAGAGTTTTTGCAGAGCATTATGATGTGGCAGTATCACAAACCGGACGATCCCAGACGAGCCCCCTGCTTGTCACTAACGGCCCAAAAGTATGTGACAAACAGGGGAGACCAGATTATAGTGCCAATGAATGTTTTATAAACAAGTTAGCTATTTACAAAAAAATAGTGCTGTCAGTTAAACGTGTTATTAACGGCGTTAACGCAAACCCATTTTAACGGCGTCAATTTTTGATCGCGAGATCAACGTTCTTTTTGGCCTAGCAAACTTTGAGGTTTTTTCACATGCTGTTGCAACAACTAGTAACGTTAGAAAAACTGCAACACCACACCGGATCTAGCTAGACCGGAAACTAAACAACAGTGCACACACTTGTTTGGGCTTGCGAGCCGGCCAAAGAGTAGCAGGCTAACGTTAAGTTTTGAGTGGATGGCGAGCGCGAGAGGCCGAAATGGATGCCAATAAGATTCTGAATAGAAAGTTTACTTTTAAAAAGTTGCCAAATGGTTCCATTGACAGGACCAAAGTGATCTGTGTGTTTTGTCGTCTTGAACTGAGCTATGGCAGCATGTCCAGTCTAAAATACAACTTGGTGGCCGAGCACACAGCTGATGGACGAGCACACAGCTGATGCCAATTCTCCGCCCCCTCGTCAAAGCCAGGCGACAATGGATGACTTCAGACAGAAGCACATGGATACCACAACTAAGAAAAAACTGACTGCATCCATAGTTAAATGGGTCCAAGTGAGAATGTTAGTGTGAAATTGAAGACTACAGTATATGCCAATGTTGTTTTTAATAAAAAAAAAAAACATTTGCACAAAGCAAGCTGATCCACTTTTCCATGTTGATAAGAGCATTAAAATGAGAAAAATTTGTAATGGTACAAAAAGAAATCAATGGACATTTAGAATAGATAAAAATGTGCGATTAGTTGCAAGTTAACTATGACATTAATGCGATTAATCACGATTAAATATTTTAATCGTTTGACAGCACTACAAAAGACATGAGGTGTGGTAAGTGTTGCCATCAGTGGTGAGTGGAGTGTGCAGTATGGATGAGTGAAGAATGTGTGGATCAATGTTGACTGCAACAAAAATGGCAAAGTAATTTGATTTCCCCCCCGGGAGTTCCTTGGATATCACGTTAGCAAGAATAGGACGGAGGAATGTACAACCTCCATCTTCGTCCGCTTATCCGGTGTCGGGTCGCGGGGGGGAGCAGCTCCAGCAGGGGACCCCAAACTTCCCTTTCCCGAGCAACATTAACCAGCTCCGACTGGGGATCCTGAGTTCCCCCAGGCCAGGTTGGAGATATAATCCCTCCACCTAGTCCTGGGTCTTCCCTGAGGCCTCCTCCCAGTTGGACATGCCTGAACACCTCCCTAGGGGGCGCCCAGGGGCATCCTTACCAGATGCCCGAACCACCTCAACTGGCTCCTTTCGACGCAAAGGAGCAGCGGCTCTCTCCGAGCTCCTCACGGATGACTGAGCTTCTCACCCTATCTCTAAGGGAGACGCCAGCCACCCTCCTGAGGAAACCCATTTCAGCCGCTTGTACCCTGGATCTCGCTTCTTTCGGTCATGACTCAGCCTTCATGACCATAGGTGAGGGTAGGAACGAAAACTGACCGGTAGATCGAGAGCTTTGCCTTCTGGCTAAGCTCTCTTTTTCGTCCTAACGGTGCGATAGATTGAATGCAATACCGCACCCGCTGCGCCCGATTCTCCGACCAATCTCCCGCTCCATTGTCCCCTCACTCGCGAACAAAACCCCAAGGTACTTGAACTCCTTCACTTGGGGTAAGGACTCATTCCCTACCTGGAGAAGGCATTCCATCGGTTTCCTGCTGAGAACCATGGCCTCAGATTTAGAGGTGCTGATCCTCATCCCAACCGCTTCACACTCGGTTGCGAACCGATCCAGTGAGTGCTGAAGGTCGCAGGCCGATGATGCCATCAGGACCACATCATCTGCAAAGAGCAGCGATGAGATCCCCAGCCCACCAAACTGTAACCCCTCCCCACCCCGACTACGCCTCGATATCCTGTCCATAAATATTACAAACAGGATTGGTGACAAAGCGCAGCCCTGGCGGAGGCCAACCCTCACCTGAAACGAGTCCGACTTACTACCGAGAACCCGGACACAGCTCTCACTTTGGTCATACAGAGATTGGATGGCCCTGAGTAGAGACCCCCTCACCCCATACTCCCGCAGCACCTCCCACAGTATCTCCCGGGGGACCCGGTCATACGCCTTCTCCAAATCCACAAAACACATGTAATCGACGACAATCCCCCATTATCCTCCAGCTCTGCCTCTAACATAGAGGGCGTATTAGTCGGATTCAGGAGTTCCTCAAAGTGCTCCGTCCACCGCCCTATTACCTCCTCAGTTGAGGTCAACAGTGTCCCATCCTTACTGTACACAGCTTGGATGGTTCCCCGCTTCCCCCTCCTGAGGTGGCGAACAGTTTTCCAGAAGCACTTTGGTGCCAACCGAAAGTCCTTCTCCATGTCTTCTCCAAACTTCTCCCACACCCGCTGCTTTGCCTCTTTCACGGCAGAGGCTGCAGCCCTTCGGGCCCTTCGGTACCCTGCAACTGCCTCCGGAGTCCTCCGGGATAACATATCCCGGAAAGACTCCTTCTTCAGTCGGACGGCTTCCCTGACCACCGGTGTCCACCACGGTGTTCGTGGGTTACCGCCCCTTGAGGCACCTAAGACCCTAAGACCACAGCTCCTCGCCGCAGCTTCAGCAATGGAAACTTTGAACATTGTCCACTCGGGTTCAATGCCCCCAGCTTCCACAGGGATGCACGAAAAGCTCCGGCGGAGGTGTGAGTTGAAAGTCTGTTGGACAGGGGCCTCCTCCAGACGTTCCCAATTTACCCGCACTACACGTTTGGGCTTACCAGGTCTGTCCAGAGTCTTCCCCCACCCTCTGACCCAACTCACCACCAGATGGTGATCGTCTGACAGCTCTGCCCCTCTTTTCACCCGAGTGTCCAAAACATACAGCCTCAGATCAGATGAAACGATTATGAAATCGATCATTGACCTTCGGCCTAGGGTGCTCTGGTACCAGGTACACTTATGAGCATCCCTATGTTCGAACATGGTGTTCGTTATAGACAATCCATGACTAGCACAGAAGTCCAACAACAAACAACCACTCTGGTTTAAATCAGGGAGGCCGTTCCTCCCAATCACGCCTCTCCAGGTGTCTCCATCATTGCCCACGTGTGCGTTGAAGTCCCCCAGCAGAACAATGGAGTCCCCCACTGGAGCCCCATGCAGGACTCCAGTCAAGGTCTCCAAGAAGGCCGAATACTCCGAACTCCTGTTTGGTGCATATGCACAAACAACAGTCAGAGTTTTCCCCCCACAACCCGCAGGCGTGGGGAGGCGACCCTCTCGTCCACCGGGTAAACTCCAACACAGCGGCGCCAGCCGGGGCTTGTGAGTATCCCCACACCCGCCCGGCGCCTCACACCCTGGGCAACTCCGGAGAAGAAAAGAGTCCAACCCCTATCCAGGAGTATGGTTCCAGGACCAAGACTGTGCGTGAGGGTAAGCCCCACCAGATCTAACCGGTGGCGCTCCACCTCCCGCACCAGTTCCGGCTCCTTCCCCCACAGAGAGGTGACGTTCCACGTCCCCAGAGCCAGCGTCTGCCGCCCGGGTCTGGTCCGTCGAGGCCCCTGACCTTCACTGCCACCCATGTGGTATCGCACCCGACCCCAGCGGTTCCTCCCACAGGTGGTGGGCCCATGGGCTAATGTACAACCTGAAAATATGTAAATCTGGTATTGTAATTACTTGAGTATGGTGAGCTGGTTTTGTGGATCATTCATCAGCTCAGAGAGCAGCTTCTCTCCTGATTCTCCCAGATTGTTGTAGCTCAGGTCCAGCTCTGTCAGATGGGAAGGGTTGGACTTGAGAGCCTTGGCGAGATAAAGACAGCCTTCTCCTGTGACCTGACAACCTGACAGACTGAGAAAACATAGCGTGTAGTTTATGGAGTGGAGAAAATGAGTTTTACACGACAGTTTAATGGTAGAAGTACTGAGGCAGAAAGCATCATGGCCCAGCTCAGACTGAAGGAGAAACAGTCAGACAAAGTAAGAGTTAACTTTGCTATTTGAATTAACTTCAGTCTAACCCCAGAAATCCACCAGGCACGAATGCGACGCGTTCTGGCTGTGGCTTTGTCTCATGTGCAGACATTCATTATATCACACTGGGAGAGTATCAAAGCGGAGCGTTTACCTCAGTGTCTCCAGTCTGCAGCATTGACTCGATAGTCCATCACAGAGCAGCTTTACTCCTGAATCTTTCAGGTCATTGTTGGTCAGATCCAGATCTCTCAGAGCTGAGTAGGGGAACTTGAGACCAAAGGCCAGATGTTCGACCCATTCTTCAGTCACTTTGCAGTCTGCCAGTCTAGGGGTGGATAATATGGTGATAATGTGATAAAAATAAATGTGCAACCAGATTATGTTACATATTACAGAGATGGTTAACTTACATGGCCTTTCTGCTGGTCCTCACAGCTGGTATTAGCCTCCTTCGGCCTTCATCTGATGTGTGGAAATTCTTCAAGTCTATCACATCCAGATTGTCTTTCGATACCTGCAGCATGTAGGCCAGCGCAGAGCAGTGCAGTGGAGTCAGGTCGGTTTTTGAACGCTCTGATAGTTTGAGATATTCCTGAATCTCATCTTTGACTTTATGGTCTCTCATCTCGACCATGGTCTGGAAGAGGTTGATGCAACTGTCTGGAGAGAGGGCCTTTCTCCGGATGGCTTTGAGGTGAGTCAACATTTTCTTTTGGGTATCTTGGCTTGGGTCTGGCGATGTCAGCAGACCCTGAAGGACTCTCCGGTTGGGTTCTACCATGAGGCCAAGGAGGAATCGCAAGAAGAAGTCCAGATGGCCGTTCTTCTTCTCCAACACTTTATCAATGGTCATCTTGAGAAGATCAAGTAAGGCATGTTCTTCGTCCTTCAGATCGAGGAAGTTGCCGAGCTCTTTTGTATTCTTGTTGGTGAAACAGTCATAGACAAAAAGAGCAGCAAAGAACTCCTGTATGGTCAGGTGCACAAAGAAGAAGATCTTTTTCTGGGAAAAGACTTCTACTTCCCTAAGAACTGCGCTGCAAAATCCAGAGTAGACGGATGCCTCTCGTATGTCAATGCCACAGTCTTCCAAGTCTTCATCGTAGAAGATGAGGTTGTTCTTCTGCAGATGAACAAATGCAAGCTTGCCGAGTTTCAGAAGAAATTCTCTGTGTATCTTGAGAGGTATCTCTTTGTTTTCCTCAGTCTTCAACATATCATATTTTCTGCTTCTGCGTTTTGTCTGGGCAAACAGGAAATGTGCCATCATCTCTGTGAGAGTTTGGGGAGTCTCAGCTTTCTCTTCTTCCCCAAAGATCTTCTGAAATAATACGGCCGAAATCCAGCAGAAGATCGGGATCTGGCACATGACGTCGAGACTTTGTGAAGAGTGAATGTGTGAAATGATCCTGTCAGCAAGGCCCAAGTTACGACAGAATCTCCTCCCGAAGTATTCTTCTTTTTGTGGGTCACTAAACCCTCGTATCTCCGTCACCATGTCAACAAACTCTGCAGGGATCTGATTGGCTGCTGCTGGACGGGATGTTATCCACAGGTTAGCATCAGGAAGAAGGTTTCCCTGGATGAGGTTCACTAAGAGATTACCAACAGATGTTACTTCACTGACAGATGTTACCGGCTTGTTCTTGAAGTCCAGTGGAAGTCTGCTTTCATCCAGGCCGTCCAGGATCACGATAACCCTGGCTTTGGCGAAATCTTCTGAATCTCTCAGATCATGGAGCGCAGGGTGATAATCAGTCAGGAGCTTATGCAAGCTTTTGTTTTCTGTACTCAGATTCAGCTCTCGGAAAGCAAGATTGAAAACAAAATCAATGTCCTGGTTAGCTCTCTCCTCGGCCCAATCAAGAATGAATTTCTGCACAGAAAAGGATTTTCCAATTCCTGCAACGCCCTTCGTCAGGACTGTTCTGGGGGGTTTCTCTTGGCCATGTGACAGTTTGATGATGTCATTGATGTTGATAAATTTTTCTGCAGATTGTTGTTTTGTACATTTGAAGTGTCTGAATGATTGTTCTTCATGTGGCCCTTCACTCTCTCCAGGGTTGATGAAGAGTGTCGTGTAGCTGCTATTCAGGGGGTTCTTTTGGTCACCCAAACCTTCAGATGTCAAAGTAAATTTCTGTTGCATTGTTTTTCTATGATTCTTCTTTGCATTTAAAAGACGGCTGCCCCCTGTAACAATCACATGCATGCTTGCAAATTATAAAATTTCAACAGTGATGATGACGTATTAATCTTTTACTTGCATTAAATGTAGTAGTAGTTCATGTAAAATAGGGTGTCACGATTCTCCAAATCCACGATTCAATTTGAGTTTTCAATTTGAGTTTTCAATTTAAACCTTTTTTTTCAATGTCACAATAGCAGCCCCAAAATGGCAGAAGGATACTTTCCAACACCAGTTTAAGTTTCTTAGAGTTTACGAGGTTCCCATTAGTGCACCACTAGTTTACCGAGGTGCACATGAATGCACCATGGAGTCGCGTCAGAGCCCACAGGCTTTACGTTGTTTGTTTCCACAACTCGCTCACGGGGAAGGCAAAATATTGCCACACGGTTACTTCAGGGCAGCAGGAGGATTTTCCAGTTCTTTTGTAACAATACCCGGTCTTCATCTGCATGCTATCAGCCGTTAAGCTACACTGTGTCTGTTGTTTTTTCTTTAGACGTGAACAAGTAAACAGGGTGGAGAGAGCAAATAATGGGGGAATCGTCGATCCTGCTTTCGGTTTCAATAGTCTCAATCTAAAACTCAGTTTAAAATTAAAATCATGACACCGTTAATGTATTCAAACTTACTAGTGTCTTTCTGGTGTCCGGGATTTTTTCTGAGTTTCTTTCCACACTTTGCACAGAGGTTGTCTGAGCTGCCACACTGTTTGCATGACCAGTGTCCACAGGTCAAACGCACTGGATCACTCAAAGCCTCCATACATATCGGACAGCTAGACGGCTCCCCAGTCAGCTCGCTGTAAGATGATAAAAACTTGACACGTTAGTCCTGCCAGAAGTGTGTCAGTGATCAGTTTTTTTTTACCACAGATCTCTCACGTTTTCAGTTTAAGGGTCATTTTTTTCATTAATTTCAAACTTTCCTGGATGACTCCAGCATGTGTGTGATACTTTATTTACATCTTTGAGTTTCTGTAATTTACGACATTCATTCAGTCATTCTCTGCGTCAAACTGCTTTACAGAATTCATCTTTGATTGATCTTAATGTGTTTGGATGCAATGTATTTACTTTACAGAATACATAAAATTAAATTACCTTTGTGCCTTTTCAACACCAAATCTGAGCGGCTCGTACATGGACGCATCACTCTTCATAGAGACAACACTGGGAGCTGTCGGCTCATCTCCCCTCAACTGTGGACTAAAATGAGAAATCGTTTTACTCATGTAATTTCACAGCCTGGACTATTTTTTTTACTTTTTAAATCAATCACAACCGTCCTGAATGGTGCTAAATCCCAAATGCAGCAACAGTGCCCTTGCGAAATAGATAGCGGAATTAACGAAAGGGAAGGGACATCCAGTGCATGAGAGATTTGGATGTGTTCAGCGTCTGACACACACAGTATACCCAACAAGCGTTGGGTATACTGCATGGGCCGCCGTAGATCGCTGTAGATGGCGTGCGACCTACAAGCACGCACAGAGACATTTATGCTCAACACATTGTTTGTTGCAGTATTCTCCGAAACACCAAATTGATACTTTTAAAACGGTGCCGATACCAGTGCCGGTGTATAAACTGATACAATATGACAGTTGGCGACATTAAAGAATGGCTTGTTTGTTGCTAAGTTCATATGGTCAAATTCAATTTAAAATGTAATAATAACTTATTTCCCCAGTCAATTGCTGTTAAACAACAAAAAGAAGAACCACTAGATGCTAGAAGGGAACTTTACAACAATACTGAATGCACAATGAGTTCACAAGGTGCAAATAAACGCACCATTAAGTCCCTTCAGTGTTGTTTCTCCGACAACTCTGACTCTGGCAGTGACCATGGTGTCTCAAAGTGCCGCTAGTCTCATCTGTGATTTTAGCTGCAGACTGCTATACGTCCCGATGTTGGAATCTTTTCCAGTGAAATACAGTCACATGTTAGACCGTTTAGCTTTCAGAATACTAACTGTGTTTAAGCCAGCAACTAGCTAGCGTTAGGCTAAAATTACCGGCTGCTAAGTGTCATGTTAACTAGTTATGTGTTAACTAGTGTCACATGCAGCGGTGCTTCTGATGAATGTAACATCTATTTCTGAGCACCAGAGACCAGCGCAGGCATTTAAAGGGCACTTAAATGAGGAACAGAAATCTGTGTCATTCGGACCAGTAGATACTGGTCGTTTAGAAACCGGGTTTCGGTACACAACCCTGCCTGGCGTTAGGAACCGGTATGTCCCAGTGGAATACAAGCTGTATAGCACACGGGATCAGCATTAACGCTGTACCACTAGTGGCATATTATCAGCCACTTCTCGATCTCGGTGCTACCGAGTTTTGTAGGAATGATATATACATAAGTCTACTGTGTAGAAAACTTTTTACAGTTTGTTTATACTTTGTGAATGTTTTTTAAATTTTAAGTTGCTGTAATTTAAAATTGATTCAGTCATTCTCTGCATGAAACTGCTTAATGGAAGGAATCACTGAATAACCTTTATGTTTTAAGATGCAATATACTGTATTTTGTTTACACAATACATTCCATTTGATTACCTCTGTGTCTTTTCAACACTAAATCTGAGCGGCTCGTACATGGACGCATCACTCTTCATAGAGACAACACTGGGAGCTGTCGGCTCATCTCCACTCGACCGTGAACTAAAAAGAGAAATCAGACCAAACAACTAGTCCATTCATCCATGCAGCCCTAGTTAATAGTGCACAAAGTTTAGGATTACTGTTTTAACATAAACATAACATAATCAGCCCAGTCTCATGCCAGGTCGTTATATAGTCACGTTATTGTAATCTATTAAGTCGTGGACAGGTTACGTAAATTTTTTTTCGTGTGGCGATTACGAAATTGAAAGCAATGCATTTTAATGGGAAGCATATTTCGTGATCCCAGAACGCTGACGGTAGCGAGTAGTTGATAAGGCGAAAGTCTGCGTAGGGAGGTTGGTCGGGGTGGTGGATGGGTCAGAAAACACAGGACTTTCACCCCGGAGACCGGGGATCGCGCCCCGCGTGTGGCAGTACCTTTGTCCCGCATGTGGCAGTACCTTTGTCCCGCGTGTGGCAGTACCTTTGTCCCGCGTGTGGCAGTACCTTTGTCCCGCGTGTGGCAGTTCCTTTGTCGGCGTGTCCCACGTGTGACGGTTCCTTTTTTTATCCTAACCCCAACCGTCTCGTTATTGTGGCGTTTCATTTCCCCGTTGTGGTGTTTCATTTCCCCGTAGTTGTGTGCCCCTGCGGCCGGGTGGATCGCGAGTGGCGGCACATCCCGTTGTTTTGGCCGGCGTGTAGCGCCGTCCCCCAGAGCAGGTTCGAAAAGCGTGACCTGTACACGTTCAAAAGTCGTTGCATATACACGAAAAAAATGTCAAAATCGTAACCTGTACACGAATTTATGAATCAAAATAACGTGACTATTACACGACCTGGCGTGAGACCGGGTTGACATAATACATTAAATTAAATTACCTCTGTGTCTTTTCAACACCAAATCTTAGCGGCTCGTACATGGATGCATCACTCTTCATAGAGACAACACTGGGAGCTGCGGTCTCAGCCTCACTCGTCTGTGAACTTTTAAGAGAAGAGATTGATTTACTAAAAAAGGTGTTGGTAGTTCTTCTGCACCATAAAAGTGAAGAACAAGAGTGTTTTCTCTTATTTATGACATCACATCTGCCCATTTATGATCGGCTGTAGACATTACCTCATTGGCTCTTCAGACGAAGAAATGGCTCGCTTCCTTTTCTTCCTCTTCTCAGCCATTTCTACTGCTGCAGCTGAAACACAAAAACTACAGGAAGCCAAAACACTTTTTAAGACTTGTGTAAAGGACTTGAGCAAGGAAATCATTTATTTGTTCATTTTCAATGTTACATTTCCACGCGAACAGGCAGATATAATTAGCCTGGGAAAACCCTGACGAACTTCCGGCAAATTTGAGATTTGCTCTGCAAGTGATATAGTTGTATTATAATAAATCTTTTACAGTGTAATTTGTGAGATTATCATGTGTTTTTATGTAAAATCTGAAAAAGAAACTAATACTGGAACTGAAAATATCAGATAAATGTAGTGCAGTAAAATAGTGCATTGCTTCCTTCTGAGACGTGGAAGTATAAAGTAGCATAACAGGAAAAGCAGAATATGGAAAACCTCCGGTAAAGTAGCCTACCTAACCCTAAAAACTGTACTTAGGAACAGTACTTAAGTAAATGTAATGTAGCATATGAAAAATAAAAGTGAAATCTCCCTTTATCAGTGGGAATGCTGATTCAGCAGCATTCCAACTAGTTATTCTGTACGGCCATTTTATTATTCCGTACGTTTTTGGCTGTTAAACCATTCAACTTTTAAAATGTTCAGCTCTTTCAGCTGATGATGGGACTTCAACCTTTTTTCTACTATTTATACTTTTTAAAATATTAAGCTTTTTAACACTTTGTTTAACATTGAAGTCAATGAGAGCATGCTTCAAATCCCTCAAATCCTCTTCTGCTTCAAAATGTATCTCCTCCTACATTCTTTCACCTATATACGTGATTCAAACTTGAAACTGTTCACAAAATATTCAGGTATTCGGGGTGTGATCAGTGTTTTGATATATTTAAAAATGTTTGTGGAAAAAGCTGTTTAAGTTTAGTGATCATTTCAGGATTTTTTTGCGTTTATAATGAGTGTGTATTGCGCGAGCTAGAGTGGATGATGTCATAGATCACAGAGCCTTGAAAAAATTATCTTTGTCCCTTCTCTATAAATTGCTCTCACACCCACAATATCTACTTGTCATACACAATTTATACATCAAAACGTAGGTATGTTTGTCTAGTTTTTTCCTCAGTTTTGTGATACGCCTTTTACTTTTGGCTCGTTGAGCTTCCAAATGACGAGTTCCACACCTTCCTCCATTCGCTGCCCTGTTTAACATTCTCCACATTTCCGAGCGAAATGCAGAGCGAACCACTTTTTTAAATCACTGATATGCCCATATTTTTTTTTTCCACATGAATTTTATACCGATACGTTCACAAAGGCCTTGTGGTGCTCAGGATGACGTCATTTAACTGATACCCCGTATAATTTTGCCAGTCTGAGCCTTTATTTGAGAGCTTGCTGTCAGTGTCTCTGAATAGCTGCAGTGTGCCACAGGTGACATATTAACAGCAGGTGCTCTGGTTGTTGACTGATGACAGATCAAAGAGATCTCATCACAGACATCAAAGGATGTTTACAAACATGGTCACAGGTACTTAGTAGCCATGACAACACTTTCACAGACAGTCAAGTTGAATACTACAGACATTATTATGAACATTAGTCTATATCCTTTGTGTTCCCTGTCTGTCTGTCTGTCTGTCTGTCTGTCTGTCTGTCTGTCTGTCTCCTTATCTGTCTGTGTCTCCCTCCTCCTCCCTCCTTCTCTGTCTCTCTCTGTCTCCCTCCCTACTTCTCTGTCTCCCTCCCTCTGTCTGTCTCCCTCCCTCCTTCTGTCTCCCTCCCTCGTTCTTTGTCTCTGTCTCCACTCCTCCCTCCCTTCTCTCTTTCTCTATCCCTCCCTCTCTCTTTTCTCTGTCTCCCTCCCTCATTCTCTGTCTCTTCCTCCCTCCTTCTCTGTCTATCCCTCCCTCCCCCTCTCTCTCTCCATCCTTTTCTGTCTCTGTCTCCTTCCCTCCTTCTCTGTCTTCCTCTCTCCTCTCTACCTCTCTTGCTCCCTCCTTCTCAGTCTCTCTCTCTCTCTCTCTCTCTCTCTCTCTCTCTCTCTCTCTCTCATTTCTGTCTCTCTCTATCTCCCTCCCTCTCTCCACAAAGGCCTTGTGGTGCTCAGGATGACGTCATTTGACTGATAGCAGTTATCGTTTTGGCAGCCTCTATTTGAGATCTTGCTCTTGTCTCTGAATAGCTGCAGTGTGGCACAGGTGACATATTAACAGCAGGTGTGGTAATTACAGTTCAAAGAAAGGCTTTATTAGAGCTGACGGAGCACCTACCATCTATTGAGTGTCATAGCGTAGTGGTAATGACACATACTTTTGACGTGGGGGACCCGGGTTCAATCAATGTGTCCCTGAGCAAGACAGTTAACGACTAGTAGAAATTGGAAGGTGCGGTCTTTCTCTTTTTTTTTCTTTTTTCTCTCCTCTCTTTCTCTCCTCTGTTTCCTCTCTTCTCTCTTTCCTGTCTTCTCTCTTCTTTCTTCCCTTCTCTCTTTCCTCTTGTTCAGTCCCATTCTTTTCACCTAATATATTTCACATCTCATCTCAGCTAGATTTATGCTTTTTCGTTCTATGCAGTGTATATGTCTGATAATAATACAAAGTGTTTCTTCTTTCAGCCTTTTCAGGCAATTCATTTCAACTTTCATCTTTGACAGTATTACAGCTTTTCTAACAATGTATTTTAGCTCTTCACTTAGGTAATGCAGTTTAGCTTCCAACTCTGACAATTTTCCAGATGTTTCAGCAGCGCAGTGCAATGCATTTGAGCTTTCATATTTCATATTTCTGCATTTGTGAGTCATTATCAGTTAGAAAATCTACTCAGACCTCACAATGTTCTACATCTTTTGTCATTATATCAACTTTTAAAGCCAACAATTTAGTTTAGTGTCAACTTCTAACTTTTTAATGAAATTCATACTTATTAAAATGATTTCCACTTTTTCAACTGTTCTCACTACTTCACCTTCTTCTTACGGATTTAAGCTATTCATCCAGTTTAGCTTTGGCAATTCAGCTATTCAGCATTCCCACACATTTTCTGCAGGAAATGCATTTTCTAGTTTCATTTCACATCCTTTGTGATCAAATTTTTCCGAAACCTTTTTGTAACTCTAGTGCTCACTCAGTTTTCAGATTTTTCTTCTTCTGCATGTCTGTATTATAGTCTGTTCTCCTTGTTCACTCCTTGTTCACTGTTTTAGCAATAAGTTAAAAAGGAAGTGAGTCAACTGACACCTACTTTCTGTTAATAGATGTTGATATCAAAAATAAAGCCAGTTACAGTCAGTTGGATTGTTCATATTTTGCATCTGTAGTCCACTGGACTCTATATGTTACAAAAACAAAAACTTTTTAAAATCCAAATAAACAAGAAAGACTGAACAAGCAGAGCTGTTTAATTCTTGCACAGACTTGTAATAATGTGTGATGTTGAAAACATGTTTTAAAATCATTTCACAAAAGCCTATTTATTTATTATTTAGGAGAAACCAACGTTAAATATACGTAGGCTATTTAATAATGCCCCTTTTGTTTCTTTTACTTCCACCAGAACATGAATTATTTTTTAATAAGACTAAAGAACATTCAGTGAAGCACACTTATGGATTTTAATGGACCGTTGGTGTCATCTAGTGGAGAAAACTGACAATAACAAGTAGTTATGCTACAGCAGTTGGCGCATGCGTAAAAGCGTCTCAATGTTTACATACAACACGGACAATAACAAGAGGCAGTATGTGTTCACATTTCTTATTAGTTCGTGAAATTTGAAAACGGTCAGGTTATTAATTTGATCAAGTCATTTCAATGCGTTTGAGCTCATAGTTTTGCAGAAAACGTTGGTACCAGACAGTTACTCTGCTGCGCACTTTACCCTACAGACAGGCCGTAATAACATGACGTCTTAGCCTTAGTGCGAACTTAACAAAGAACACACAGTGATCAGCTGCTCCGACCACACACACAGAAACACACAGGAGCATAAAGCGCTACTTACTTTAAAGAATTAAAACCAGTTTCTCCTTGTTGCGTTTTAAATGCTAAATATCTTCTCTGGTGTCTCGGTAGCATACAGTCAACGTCGGAAAGTCCCTTCTGCTTGTTTATCTTTTTTTTTTTTTTTTTTTTTTTTTAACTTTGGGTTTCGAAGCCCCGCCCACTTTCATGTAAACCCTTGGGCCAAAGTAAAAAATTGGGTGAGACTGATGAGAAACAGCAGGTTATTTGTGTGTGATTGTGATACTCTTTTAATACACAAATATGTTTGTTAAATTAAAAAAACGCATAACTTTTTCTATTTAGGCTTAAAGTAAACGTTGTATAATGTTAGATCTTTTAAAGGAGTACACGTGAAACAGTAGGCTATATAAAATGAACAACATGAATATTCAACAATTAACAGCATATATGTGTACTAAGAATGCAAGATAATGATTTAAAAACTCTAAACACATATTAGACCAAATACAATAAAAACATTTGCTTTTTATTGTGACTGACGGTGTTGACAAAAACAAAGTAATAACTGGAAAAACGCCTATTTTATGAAAAAGAATAGGCCTAAAAAACGAAATATTCTATTAAAGAATAGACAATTTATTACCAATGATCAACAGAGGAAAAACTCCTTCAACTTCAATCCTGTTATACAAAAAAATGAAACCAGTTAAATAATTTAGTTAAAAGGCAGATTACGAAGCAAATCTTCCGATTGACAGCAGAAAAACTTGACAACAAATTCATAAAAAGACTGAGAAAATGCACTTTAATTTTATATGGAAACATAGGACACATCACCTTGATATGTTACTGAAAAATGTAATATAACTTATGTCAATTCCTATTTTCTTTATACGTTTTATTTACTAGATAGTAGCCTATGTGTGATTTCTTTATTTCTAACATTAACTGTAAATGCATGGAAGGAATACTGTTTTTGCGAGACTTAAGCATTATGTTTAATAATGATACGGATCACAAATTTCTAAATCAGAAACTCATGCAGCTGATTACCAAGCCTTGTTGAAATGAGACTGCATGTATTTATGATTTCTATAAAACAGTTAATGATACTTTTTATAAATAATGTTTGTATAACGCCTTTCATACAAGAAATATGCCTACTGTACAATAAGGAAATTGCATGACATAAACAGACATGCTCCATTTCACTCCCCAGCTCCTGCCCCGCCCACTCTCTCAATACACCCATGCTCCTGAAGCGCATCTAGGCTATTGGGTATTACGTAGCCTACGCCTATTACCTGACTGACTGATTGGCTGCTTCCCAGAGTCATCAGCTGGAGGAGGAGGCAGCTCATTTAACCAACTTAACTTTTTCTGTTTGTGTGCAGAACCCAACAGACAGCATGTGTCTTTCTTTTTATCCGTTATGTTTATGGACTACTCCTGGGACTTCGTGCTCACTTTTTCGCTTTGGACTTTTACTGTACTCTTTCTTCAGTAACGTTATAGCGGTCGGCACGGCCGGTGAAGGTAAGACCTAAACTCAGGTGTATTCAGATCCTCTAACAGTTAGCCTACTGTAGAAACTCTGTTGGACTTTTACAGCCGCAACACCTACTTTTACTTTTGATGCTTAGCTTTTTAACATATTATTTTTTAATATTTCTGCACCCTAGGTATTTTTTTACATCGTTGTTGTTACATATTATTGCTATTTTTACTAGATAATCATCTGAATAACTTCCTCCACCAGTGATGAGCTGACCAACAAACAAAAAACCCTCTCTTCAAAGGTCCGAAACAGACTAGAAGAGTCAGTGAATCACAGTCAGAGCTGAGTCAAACCACATCAGAACGTTATTTTGTTTACAGAAAATGTGCAGATGTAGATGGTGACATCTAGTGGAAGAAAAAGAGAACAACTAGTCAACGTGCTGCCTTCACAGGCAGTAGGCTACAGAACAATGTGTTGACAGAGTACATACTGTAACTGAACTGCATCCATGTGTTAGTAGATGTTGCATTTATTTGATAAGAAAGTTGAGTTTGTAGGGCTCGAGGTGAAATGTTGTTTCAAGAATATAATAAGTGATAGTGATATGATTAATATTTTGGCTTAATTAGTTCATTCTGTTTCTGTTTAACAGCTGCCTGTGATACATCCAGACACAACAGACTTGTGAGTACTTTCTCACTTCTTTTGTATTTTAATCTTAAATCAGACAACTGTGTGTGTATGTTTAAATATAACTGAACATAAAATAAGTTAAAGTATAAGTTATCTATCACAGACAAGCAGTAGCCAACTACAAATGGGTTTAAATTATATAAAGTGTTTCTAAAATGACTGAAAACATTTGATCCACTTGACAAAACAATCGTTTTCAGCACATTTGTTTTTTTTAAGATATTTTATTCCCCTGGTAGCTCATCCTCAAATCAGAGATCACTTACTTGATTTTAAATGATGATTCTTGAACCTTTTTGTAATTTGGATCTAACACAAATCCTGAACTGCATCATGTGGCTTTCATTTTAAATCGATTCAGACAAAAACTGGGAACGAAGACAACTGACAACTGAGTGTTGAAAGGAAATACTTTTGCCATTAGTGACATATCTAACATCACATTAGATTGATTTCTGCGTCTGGTGTGTGAGGTTAGTGAGACATCTTTCACCACAACATTCAGTCAACACCTTCCTTTTATTGACAGGCTACATGTAACACTGAGAAACAATCAGAAACGTATCAACATTACAACATCGTTCTTTTGCAAATGAACTCTTCACATGTAACACTGAAGCCAAAATATGAATTAACGGTATAAAAGTTATAACACATCTGAAATATCCCGAATCTGTATTTAAGTCAGTCTTGATTTCTCAGTCCACAAAATATTCAGTCATCACAGTGACTCAACAATACTTTGGGATTTTACAATAAGGTGCTTAACATGATTAAACTCAGATTTGAATACAAGATATGAAATGTAAGTGAAGTCGATAAACACAATCAAACAAAATGGCAGTTAAAACAAAAACTGCAAAGATTATAAGAACTTTTATTAACAGCATAATCAAATCTGAGGCTTGTGCCACAATGTTCTTTTAAAGGAGACCTATTATGCTTTTCTGTATTTTCTGTCATAAAAAATATATTGATAATATGTGGAACGTCAATGCATTCTCACGAACGGTATGGTGATATCTTACTGAGATTTATGCACACCAAAACGTAAGATATCCTACGAAATTAGGAGACCGCCGGCTGATCACGTGATGCCGGCTGGCTACGAGCTCCATGAAGCCGAGCGGCAGTTGTTAGGTGTTTAAGCCACTACAGACCTCCGTCACAGCTCGGTTGTATTAGCAGTCAGTAGGTGTGTTTAGCCGAAATTAGGTGACTTTGAGCCGAGTACAGAGCACAGCGAGCTGACACACGTTTCGGCGGAGATTAGGGTTAAATTTAGTCCACAAAATATAAGCGTTTTTGCCGCGACAAAAGTTAAGATTAGGCACCAAAACGACTAGTTAAGATAAGGAAAAAGATGGTGGTTTGGATTAAAACACTCCTAAGGAACACGCATTTCCTGATTGAAAGTCTTTAGTTTTCCCCGAGAAGTGAACTCTGTTCTTTTGAAAGTCCTGCATGTTAACGCCCACCCAAAAATGAAAAAATGTCATAGTAGCCTATAGTATGTCGAAAAAAGTCACAAAAACGTCACAGTATAGTATGTCGAAAAAAGTCACAAAAACGTCATAGTATAGTATGTCGATAAGTGATAAAAAGCCACATAGTATGAAAAAAAGTCATAGTATGTCAAAAGAAAATGAAAAAACATAGTATAGTATGAGGAAAAAAAGTCATAGTACATTATGTTGAAAAAAGTCAAAAAGTAAAAAAACATGTCGAAAAAAGTCACAACAGGTTTTTCTACTCATCGAATACAAGCATAAACCTAAAAACTGATATATAATAGGTCTCCTTTAAACAACTGACATCCCTACAGTCCTATTTCGAGTGTGACTGAAAACACAGTCTCCTCCAAAAGTTACCACCCAAATCTACAATATTCAGGACACTCAAATTCACACAATATTAACACAATACATGATGCTGCTGAAGCTAATTCATCTCATCAACACATACCAATATGTTCCTATTAATGCTAACGATAACTGGTGATTAGAGCTGATATTTAGCTTTTTGAAATAAGCCTTTTTAGCTTCAGGAAGTGCAAATGAACCGTTTTTAGACATGATTTTCTAATTTTTTTTAATGCATGTAGTACTGTAGCTTATTTTAATGTATTTTAATTCAAAGTAGCGTCTAAAATTAGGCAGCTTTAAGGAGATTATAGAGGACAATCAGCAATGTATACTGTACAGATATATGTAGGTGTGACAACTTCTCTAGTAGTTAACATAAAAGTATAAAAGAAGAACTGAATAAGATAAGGGATCAATTGTGATCAGGTTTAAAAGAAACAAACATTGACTCTGAGTAGGAAACGAGAAACGAACAGAGGTGCCCTGAGTCAAAGTCAAACGTTTTGTTAGTTCATCTATAATGCAGAAGTATTCTCAATATTCAGTGTAAAATAAAAAGTTTAGCTGCAAGGTGCAGGTTTATAAACGGATACGATTGAGCTGCGTTACTGCATGTTGATAGTGTCGAGAAAGATCAGATGAGGGAAAGAGCAGCCAGAGTCCTCTATGTATTAATCACTTTTTTGAAATATAAAGGATAGGACAAGAGTCTAAACACCTGCATGTATCTCACCCTGCAAAACTAGGTGCAACAGAAATGTCAATGACTGCTGTTGGTCTTTGAGAAGAATCAAATAAGTATAACTAAAAATACTGAAGTGTTACAAAATCTGGTTGATAAAATAATAAAAGATAGAGGTGCTAACTTAACGGAAACAATTAAAAAGATGACATCTACAACTTAATACTCAAAAAAGGCATAAATGGTAAACTACTCACAACATACTGATCTGCTGCTACACAGTCACACAATATTTGCAATAAGCTTAATTATTATAAGTTATTTGACACTGAAATGTTAACGTTACCACAGTTAAACGCTGTTCGGTTGAATCTATTCAATCAGAGCCTGTACACGTAAAAGTTATTTGGTGAAACGGTAAAGCAGACACCAGGAGCTTCTGACTGGGGGAATACGTGTGTGAGTTCAGACTTTTAATGGGACATTATAGGGTTTCTGGAGTTGCTGCTGGCGATGGCGCAGGTTTGGTTTTAAGGCTGGTAGAGACATGTTTGAAACCCAAGCTAATGTGTTTGTGTTCACTTCCTCTCTTTCACTAACACACACACACACACACACACACACACACACACACACACACACACACACACACACACACACACACACACACACACACACACACACACACACACACACACACACACACACACACACACACACATTACAGCTTCATGGTGCAGAACTACTTTATAGCTGATATTCTTTGTATGGATTTTTCGTTTGAGCCATCCACATTTGTACGTTTTTGATTTAAATCCCTCTCTTAAAAAAAACTCCTACATTTTCCGTCACATTAACAGTGTTGGGCAAGTTACTGAAAATGAGTAATTAGTTACTGTTACTAGCTACTTCTTTTAAAAGCAATTGAATTACTTTACAAATTACTGTATATCAAAAGTAATTAGTTACTAGGGAAAGTAACTTTGAAGCTACTTTTATGTCTGTTTTTTTTTAAATATAAATATGAACATGAAATACATGAATACATGAAATTATTATGATAATTTTTAGACCTATTTATTATAATCAACAGGGCAACAGGCCTTCAAATCAAGCAGTAGTACAAAAGTCTCTTTAAATGCTTGAAACAAAATAACAACTGCCTCAGTCATTTAACAGTGTTTTTTTTACCACAGTAGACCCAATGAAATAAAAGTGATTGGCCTACTACAGTATACCTAGCAATCACTGTATTCAGCTCTGCCTGGCTTATCGGCTGCGGTCTGCGTAAAATCAAGCTTTGATTGTTTGGATGGAGTGGCGCCTTCAGCATCCGTAAGGTCGGGGTCTTTCGCTACTAGCTTTGTCAAAGCGTGTTTCTTCAACAGGTACTTCATAAGATTTGAATTGCTACTCTTAGATGTGGATAGGTTCTTTACACCTGCACATAATTGACAACTCACCACTACATTTTTGTCTTTAATTTCGATGAGCGAAAAGTAATGTCTATCATATACGGTAGTTAGAATGCGCCTGCGCACATACTGTGATATCTACTGTAGTTAAAATGTGCCTGTGCATATACTGTGATATATACGGTAGTTAGAATGCGCCTGCGCATATATTGTGATTTATACGGTAGCACCCAAACGTGTGTGTCCCAGCTCCCTTGTTACTTGCATAGGGAGTTCAGAGTAAAGAAGACTAAATGATAAACTGCCTCCTTCATTATCATTTTATAATGTCTATACTTCCAGAAGAGAAAGGTCATTCTATCTGCACTTGGTTTAATGCTCATTGTTTGATGTGTATCATTGCGCCACCATATGGTACATTTTTTTTTGTTACATGCCCGTTACCGCTAAAAGTAGTGGAATTACAGTAACGCGTTACTTTTTAGCGTACTACTCCCAACACTGCACATTACTGCAGCTAACTAAGTTGTTTTACTGTGACTTTAGGAGAACTGGATACAATATTTTAAAGATGGCACCCCATTCATTACATTTTAGGCTTCCACAAATTTTGGGCCCATAGCACATGCATTGTTGCCATTTGGCCCCCTTTTAGAAACTTTCATTTTCATCTAGACAAATCTAGCAACTTTCTGGGCAGAGCCTACTTCTCCTCCCTCCTCTCCCTTGAAGAGAGTCACCAATTCTTCTCCGTGAATGTCTCTGTATTTGGTTGCATTTTATCACTTTGCAGCTATTTCTTTTCAAATGCTGCGCATATGTTGTCAAATTGGAGAAGATTTACCAAAATGATGAATAACACTGCTCACAGGAAGGTCATGTTACACAAGCTAGTTGTTGGATAATCTGTTCTGGTTCTTGCCATGTTGGCAAAGTTCTTGTTTAAATTTTGACTAGTTAAAAAAAAAAACAACACAATGTCCTCTTTTTCTGTCTGATAAATGCTTGCTTTGTCCTGCTACGCCCTGCTACGTGCTGCTACACCCTGTAACGCCCTGCAGTGCCCTGCTACACCATGAACTACTATTTCTAGTCATATTATCGTTATTGGGACTATTATCGCCACTGTTCATCACACCCCCAACCAGCACCGTCGGACACCGCCTACCAGGAGCCTGGGTCTGTCTGAGGTTTCTCCCTAAAAGGGAGTTTTTCCTCGCCACTGTCACGCTGAATGCTTGCTCTTGGGGCAATTACTGGAATTGTTGGGTCTTGTAAATTATAGAGTGTGGTCTAGACCTACTCTATCTGTAAAGTGTCTTGAGATAACACTTGTTATAATTTGATACTATAAATGGAATTTAATTTAATTTGCGTCACACTGTTAGCGTTGTGGTCTTGAGCACATGGCAAAAGGAAAGGCGGAAACAACACGGAGAAACTTCACCATGGTGGCAAGATCACTAATATACTGGGCTGAACAACCAGTCGGACACTCACACAACTCACTGACTACCTCAGTAGTCTCTTGATTGTATGGGACAAGTCCCGACCATCAACATGCAAATTTACGCCTTTTGGTTGCTCATGTGATTGCAGTGAAAGTTTAGTAGCTATGTGTTGATTGAGCTATGTTAAGGCGCTGACACACCAACCCGATTATCGGCCGTCAGACAGTCCGGCGAGGTCGGTGACTCGAGTCTGTTCGGCGTGTTCCGCGCCGTCATCAGTCGGAGGAGCCGTCGGCCTTCATTTGGGCCGATTTGACTTGTTGAATTGGCCAGTGTGCTGCCGGTTTTCATTTTTTGGGCGACAATACAGATTGGAGACGTAGTACATCTCGCGCACACGCAGAACGTACGCTCAAGTCGGCATCGCTTCGGTGTGTTCCGAGGCACTTTTTTGACCAACTCAGGGAGACTGATCAGTCCAACTGCCTTTTCTGCCGACGGTTGGTTGTCGTGTTGGTGTGTCAGAGCCTTTAGCCGACAAAAAATGCAGATGAATGAGTGTGAAGTTCAACAGCGGGATAGAGGGGCTCATTGAACGTAGTTTTGAAGGTATGGAGGCGGGTCCGACTGTCAGAGGAGACTCTGTAGAAGATCAGAGTGCCAACCGGCCAATCCAGATACACCCCCAGCCGACTAGAGCGCGAGCAAAGGGAAGATACATCTACTTTGTCGTTGCTGTGCTGAACAAAACAACCTTCATCAGAGCACATGAGAGCCCAAGACTTGTCGTTGTGCCCTAGCTTGCAATCTCTCCCATCCCCTTTCCTGCCAATGCTTCTGTACGTTAACCCGATGTTGAAGGGCTCCTCCACCTCAACCTCCCAGTAGCAGCGCTCATCTAGACCCTGTTCACACAGCATCTGCTGGCAGAGATCAAACCTTTCCAGATGAGGGGGATATGGCTGCTCGTCTTTCACCCAGGTCACCTTTCTGTTCCCTTCAGAGAGAAGGAGGTTCTTGTGGGCTGTGTTGGGGTCCCAAGTGAGATCACAGGCATCTGGAGGCAAAGACACCCTTTATTTCCGGAGCATAGACTGTAATTATATAGCTCGGCTGCACTACAATCAGCAAGTAACAAAAGAAATTCTTTAGAAAAGTTGCCTTCCCTCCAGGAAGAATTCTCAATATTCCTGTTCTTCTAATTTAAAAAAGGCAAAATGTTCAGCAGTCACCAATTCATTGAAATTACTTGTTTGCAATGTATCACTGTGGTCAAAACATACAACAAATGTCCAGGATTTACATTGAAACTTACATTTCTTGAATCCCTGTTTCATCCGTTGACTTCCACCGTGTTCAACACTGAAAGAAAAATTACAATCAGATAAAGAACAAACTTTTAACTGACAGTTTTTCTCTCAAAACCCTTGCTATCAGAATTTCAAGGTGTGCACCCAAGATAAGTAACCAATTCAGTATACGACCAAATGTCTTCCCTTCTGTTCCTGAGTTATGGTGTTGAATAATGTCCAGAAAAGAGTTTTTGCAGAGCATTATGATGTGGCAGCGTCACAAACCGGACGATCCCAGACGAGCCCCCTGCTTGTCACTAACGGCCCAAAAGTATGTGACAAACAAGGGAGACCAGATTAAAGTGGCAATGAATGTTTTATAAACAAGTTAGCTATTTACAAAAAAATAGTGCTGTCAGTTAAACGTGTTATTAACGGCGTTAACACAAACCCATTTTAACGGCGTCAATTTTTGATCGCAAGATCAACGTTCTTTTTGGCCTAGCAAACTTTGAGGTTTTTTCACATGCTGTTGCAACAACTAGTAACATTAGAAAAACTGCAACACCACACCGGATCTAGCTAGACCGGAAACTAAACAACAGTGCACACACTTGTTTGGGCTTGCGAGCCGGCCAAAGAGTAGCAGGCTAACGTTACGTTTTGAGTGGATGGTGAGCGCGAGAGGCCGAAATGGATGCCAATAAGATTCTGAATAGAAAGTTTACTTTTAAAAAGTTGCCAAATGGTTCCATTGACAGGACCAAAGTGATCTGTGTGTTTTGTCGTCGTGAACTGAGCTATGGCAGCATGTCCAGTCTAAAATACAACTTGGTGGCCGAGCACACAGCTGATGGACGAGCACACAGCTGATGGACGAGCACACAGCTGATGGACGAGCACACAGCTGATGGACAAGCACACAGCTGATGCCAATTCTCCGCCCCCTCGTCAAAGCCAGGCGACAATGGATGACTTCAGACAGAAGCACATGGATACCACAACTAAGAAAAAACTGACTGCAGCCATAGTTAAATGGGTCCAAGTGAGAATGTTAGTGTGAAATTGAAGACTACAGTATATGCCAATGTTGTTTTCAATAAAAAAAAAAAAACCTTTGCACAAAGCAAGCTGATCCACTTTTCCATGTTGATAAGAGCATTAAAATGAGAAAAAATAATGGTACAAAAAGAAATCAGGGGACATTTAGAATAGATAAAAATGTGCGTTTAATTGCAAGTCAACTAGGACATTAATGCGATTAATCGCGATTAAATATTTTAATCGTTTGACAGCACTACAAAAGACACGAGGTGTGGTAACTGTTGCCATCAGTGGTGAGTGGAGTGTACAGTATGAGTGAAGAATGTGTGGATCAATGTTGACTGCCACAAAAATGGCAAAGTAATTTGATTTCCCCCCCGGGAGTTCCTTAGATATCACGTTAGCAAGAATAGGATGGACGAATGTACAACCTGAAAATATGTAAATCTGGTATTGTAATTACTTGAGTATGGTGAGCTGGTTTTGTGGATCCTTCTTCAGCTCAGAGAGCAGCTTCTCTCCTGATTCTCCCAGATTGTTGTAGCTCAGGTCCAGCTCTGTCAGATGGGAAGGGTTGGACTTCAGAGCCTTGGCCAGATGAACCCAGCCTTCTCCTGTGACCTGACAACCTGACAGACTGAGAAAACACAGGGTGTAGTTTATGGAGTGGAGAAAATTAGTTTGATGGTGGAAGTACTGAGGCAGGAAGCATTGTGGCTATGTAAACGTCTAACCCCAAAATCCATCAGGCAAGAATGTGACGCGTTCAGGCTGAGGCTTTGTCTCGTACGTAGACATTCATAATACCACACTGGGAGTGTATCAAAGCGGAGCGTTTTCCTGGTTTCTTCCATCTAGTTCAGTTATGAACGAAACTGATCAGAGGTGTTTATTTTGGAAATGTAACTGTAGACTGGGCATGTATTTTTAGCGAAGCAGAGCGGAATGCCACAATTGGGATGCTTCTGCGCTGCAGCTGGTGTATCACAAGCATTTACTTGAGTGGCTGTGATTGCTGCCACCGGATGCGCCACCGGAACTAAGCACAAATGCACGTGGTGGAATTTAAGAGTAATACCTCAGTTTCTTCAGTCTGCAGCATTGACTCGACAGTCCATCACAGAGCAGCTCCACTCCTGAATCTTTCAGGTCATTGTTGCTCAGATCCAGATCTCTCAGAGCTGAGTAGGGGAACTTGAGACCAAAGGCCAGATGTTTGACCCATTCTTCTGTCACTTTGCAGTCTGCCAGTCTAGGGGTGGATAATATGTTGATAATGTGATAAAAATAAATGTGCAACCAGATTATGTCACATATTACAGAGATGGTAAACTTACATGGCCTTTCTGCTGGTCCTCACAGCTGGTATCAGCCTCCTTCGGCCTTCATCTGATGTGTTGTAACTTTTCAAGTCTATCACATTCAGATCATCTTTCGATACCTGCAGCATGTAGGCCAGCGCAGAGCAGTGCAGTGGAGTCAGCTCAGTTTTTGAACGCTCTGACAGTTTGAGATATTCCTGAATCTCATCTTTGACTTTATGGTCTCTCATCTCGACCATGGTCTGGAAGAGGTTGATGCAACTGTCTGGAGAGAGGGCCTTTCTTCGGATTGCTTTGAGGTGAGTCAAGATTTTCTTGTCTGTATCTTGGCTTGGGTCCGGCGATGTCAGCAGACCCTGAAGGACTCTCCGGTTGGGTTCTACCATGAGGCCAAGGAGGAATCGCAAGAAGAAGTCCAGATGGCCGTTCTTCTTCTCCAACACTTTGTCAACGGTCATCTTCAGAAGATCAAGTAAGGTATGTTCTTTGTCCTTCAGATCGAGGAAGTTGCCGAGCTCTTTTGTATTCTTGTTTGTGAAACAGTCATAGACAAAAAGAGCAGCAAAGAACTCCTGTATGGTCAGGTGCACAAAGAAGAAGATCTTTTTCTGGGAAAAGATTTCTTCTTCCCTAAAAACTGCGCTACAAAATTCAGAGTGGATGGATGCCTCTCGTATGTCAATGCCACAGTCTTCCAGGTCTTCATCGTAGAAGATGAGGTTGTTCTTCTGCAGCTGGACAAATGCAAGCTTGCCGAGTTTCAGAAGAAATTCTCTGTGTGTCATGAGAAGTCTCTCTTTGTTTTCCTCAGTCTTCTTGTCATATTTTCTGCTTCTGCGTATTGTCTGGGCAAACAGGAAATGTGCCATCATCTCTGTGAGAGTTTGGGGAGTCTCAGCTTTCTCTTCTCCCCCAAAGATCTCCTGAAATAATACGGCCGAAATCCAGCAGAAGATCGGGATCTGGCACATGATGTTGAGACTTTGCGAAGAGTGAATGTGTGAAATTATCCTGTCAGCAAGGCTCAAGTCATTACTGAATCTCTTCCTGAAGTATTCTTCTTTTTGTGGGTCACTGAACCCTCTTATCTCCGTCACCATGTCAACAAACTCTGCAGGGATCTGATTGGCTGCTGCTGGACGGGATGTTATCCACAGGTTGGCATCAGGAAGAAGGTTTCCCTGAATGAGGTTTGCTAGGAGATTACCAACAGATGTTACTTCACTGACAGATGTTACCGGCTTGTTCTTGAAGTCCAGTGGAAGTCTGCTTTCATCCAGGCCATCCAGGATCACGATAACCCTGGCTTTGACTAAATCTTCTGAATCTCTCAGATCATGGAGAGCAGGGTGATGATCAGTCAGGAGCTTATGCAAGCTTTTGTTTTCTGTACTCAGATTCAGCTCTCGGAAAGCAAGATTGAAAACAAAATCAATGTCCTGGTTAGCTCTCTCCTCGGCCCAATCAAGAATGAATTTCTGCACAGAAAATGATTTTCCAATTCCTGCAACGCCCTTCGTCAGGACTGTTCTGGGGGGTTTCTCTTGGCCAGATGACCGTTTGAAGATGTCATTGATGTTTAATTTTTCCGAAGATTTTTTTTTTTTCAATGTAGGTTTGATGTGTCTGAACGATTGTTCTTCATGTAGCCCTTCACTCTCTCCAGGGTTGATGAAGAGTGTCGTGTAGATGCTGTTCAGGGGATTCTTTTGGTCACCCAAACCTTCAGATGTCAAAGTAAATTTATTCTGCATTGCTTTTCTATGATTCTTCTTTGCATTCAAAAGATGGCTGCCCCCTGAAAATAATCAAATGCATGGTTGAAAATTAGAAATACTGACGACATATACTGGCATTAGCTTTAGTAGTAGGACATGTAAAATAGGGTGTCACAATTCTCCAAATCCAGGATTCAGTTCGAGTTTTCAATGTAAAAAATGTACCCAGCAGGGATGGGAATGCTGCAATAAGAGCCACTAGATGTAAGGTACTTTCCAACAACAGTTGAATGCACCATTGGAGCCCATATGCTTTACCTTCATTGTTTAACATAAATCACTCGTGGGGAAGGCAAGATGTTGACTACCGGTGTAGTAGTCTGAGTAAGATCTGGCTACACCAAATATACATTCCATGATAGGAGACAAAATCACCCTGGGCTGTTTGCATTTCTTTAAACCAATCACAATTGTCTTGGGCGGCGCTAAGCTCCCGACGCAGCAACGGAAGTGGCCATGATGTCTGGAAAAGCACAGCTGCAGGTTACCGTTAAGTTAGGCTGTCTGTTTGTTTTTTGGGACATGCGCAAGTAGGCAATGGGGAGAAAAAAAAATACGGGGAGAAACGGCGATCCTGCTTTTGGTTCAGTCAAAATCAAAATAATGGGTTAAAATTGAAATTGTTACACCCCAAATATATATGTATTTAAACTTACTAGTGTCTTCCTCAGTATCTCTTTGGTGTCCAGGATCTTTTCTGACTTTCTTTCCACACTTTGTGCAGGGGTTGTCTGAGCTGACACACTGTTTGCATGCCCAGTGTCCACAGGTTAAACGGACTGGATCACTCAAGACCTCCATACACATCGCACAGCTGGACGGCTCCCCAGTCAGCTCACTGTAGGGTGATCAACAATCAGTTAGGGTGGTACTTTGTTAAAAACTGCAGTGACAAATGGTTTCACCATCTTTTTTTATGAATCTCTGAATAACTAACCTTGCTTTTAGATATTTTTGTTGTTTTATGTTATTGCAATATATTTTGTTTAGAGAATACATTAAAGTTAATGACCTTTGTGTCTTTTCAACACCAAAGTTGAGTGGATGGCCTTTGGATCTTTCACTCTTCAAAGAGACAACACTGGGAGCAGTGGACTCACTCGATTGTGAACTAAAAAGAGAGAATATCTTGGTTAACTTATTTAGCAACTAACATCTGTAACCTACAAATGTTAATGTATGTATTAATAGTGCACAAATGTTAGATTTACCGTTTTGACTCATCAACACCAAAGTTGAGTGGATAGCCTTTGGATCTTTCACTCTTCAAAGAGACAATACTGGGAGCAGTAGATTCCTTGGACATTGAGGTAAAAAGAGAGAAAGTATTTTTACTTCTGTATATATAAAGTATTGTAAATATACACAGTGAAATGCAGACCGTTTTCAAGGACACATTCCAGCATGTTATCACTCAAATTAGTTTATTAGGTCATTTTTTCATAATAGCTGTAGCTAAAACAGAGAGCTCAACACTCAGGGTGAAAAGAGGAGCTGCAGCAATGTGCAGTACAACAAAAATATGGTGTTTTCTGAAAATGAAACCACATAAACCTATTCTGGTACAACCTCTTAATACAATTATAAACCTGAAAATTTGCATAATATGGGCTCTTTAAGAGAACCTAAAAAGATTAATCTACTTAAAAAGGTTTATATATACTGTACAGGCCATGTAGGGCTGTCGAAATTAATGCAAAGTCCTTTTGACAGCAGAATTCTTTTGATGCGCAACTAGCGCATGCACGTTCTGTGATTTGGGCCTCGAGCCACTCCTTATTTTGGGAAATCAGAAAGCAATTCAGCAGTAACACTGGGTTGAAAACTTGAAAAATATGCCTTTTTAAAGAACATTTAGATCAGATTTTAAAAGATGTGATTAATCGTGAGTTAATGATGGACAATTATGCGATTAATCGCCATTAAATATTTATCGATTGATGTCCCTAATATATGTTTCTTTAAGCATTATGTAGGATTACTATATAGGCCTAATACTACACTATAAAACAAAAAAAAATCACATTTGCTCATTTATGATCGGTGAATATATTACCTGGTCCGCTTACTGCTGGAGCTGGTTGGCTGTTCAGACAATAAAGGCGAGGATGAAGACGTGGATCGCTTCCTCTTCTTCCTCTCCTCAGCCATTTCTACTGCTGCAGCTGAAACACAAAAACTACAGGAAGACACAACACTTTCAAGACGCAAATAAAGGAAAAACTGCATCATGTTATCACTTTATTTCGTTAGTTTTTCTAAATAAAAACAAAACAAAAAGGTGATGCAAGAGCAGAGTGCAGCTTTTTTTTTCTATGTTAATATCCAAAGAAACTTAAAATTAACACATTAAAACTACGTAAGAGCAATACAAATTACTAAAAAGCTAAAACGTTACGTTAACATTTCAATTTGCAGCAGGTATTAATGTTATATAATTATAGTTGTATTATTATATTATAATACATATTTTATCCTTATTGATTATCCTGTGTTTTTACGTAACAGTAACTCGTTATCAGATAAATGTAGTGGAGTAAAAAGTGCAAACTTTCCCTCAGATGTGGTAGAGTACAAGTATAAATTAGCAGAAAATGTACTAAAAATTGTACTTAAGAACAGTACTTGAGTAAATGTACTTTGTTACAGCTCCTCTACTTTATTTAAATATTGTTGTTAAACATAATATGACATTAATTATATAGTTCCATTATAATGTAATACAATATATAATACATGATATATTAAGTTTTAACATTTAATGTAAGATAATATGGGGAAATGCATTTTTAAATTAAATGTTATATGTCTAATCTAGAACCAAACTTTTACTTTTCATCTAAATGTCTCCCAGTTTAACTGGAAATTGCCCAAAACATTGTGGTTAACCTCGTGCGTTCTGAGCATGAGAGGAAAAGTTCCTCAATGTTCACAAACACTAAAAACTACTAAAGGGTTTTCCTATACAGTAAGCTTGTTAGGTTTGAAAACTGCCCGGTCATATCAGAGTTTATTGGCTTAATTTCTGATGAAGTAATTTTTTTTTTTTTTTTTTCATATGTATATGATGCACATTGGACCAAGTCCAGTTCCAAAACCTTGTCCAGACTAGTCAAATATGGACTAAATTATACTTAAGAGGTTAACGATTCTTAAAAACCCATTTTCAGATTTGTGAAAGCACATGAAATCTCCCTTTATTTCATTTCACATCCTTTGTGATCAAATTTTTCCAAAACCTTTTTGTCACTCTAGTGCTCACTCAGTTTTCAGACTTTTCTTCTTCTGCATGTCTGTATTATACGTTTGTCCTCTGCATTGTCTTGAATTTAGTTTTAATATGAGCTGGAGTCAAATTCAAGTTGAATTAGAGAGAACATACTTGGCCAATAAATATATTTAGAGTCTGATAAGGGATCAGAGAAATGTGGTTTCTGTTAACTATGATATATAACTATATATCAAACACACTGAAAACATTTACAACAATTTACAATATGCAGAGCAATTAAATATGTTAAAGTTCAAACTTTAATTATAAATGACTACTTACAAGTTTGTCAGACGGACTTTCCTACCTTCCTTGTTCAAGGTTTTAGCAATATTGTAAGTCTATGCAGATGTTTGTGATTGGCCGTTACAAAAAGGAAGTAAGCATCAACTGACATTTCCTTTGTGTTAATGTTGATACCATAAATAAAGGCAGTTGATACAACCACTTGTACTGTGTCAGTGTCTGTCTGCTTCAATTCAGTTCATTTAAGAAGGAGACATTTATACAACACATGATTATACATGGGTTAAAAATGCCAGAATAAGCCAAAATGCTGTTTTTCATCTGTAGTCCCCTGGACTCTATATGTTAAAAAAATAAACAAGAAAGAAAGACTAAACAAGAAGAGCAGAACTTCTTCTCTGTTGAATTCTTGCACAAACTTGTAATAATGTGTGATGTTGAACACGTTTCAAAATCATTTCACAATAGCCTATTTATTTATTATTTAAAGAGAAACAAACGTTAAATATACGTAGGCTATTTAATAATGCCCCTTTTGTTTCTTTTACTTCCACCATAACATGAGTTAGTTTTTAATAAGACTGAAGAACATTCAGTGAAGCACACTTATGGATTTGAATGGGCCGTTGGTGTCATCTAGTGGAGGAAAAGGACAATAACAAGTAGTTATGTATCCTGCAGCTGCGTTCGCTCTGCGCACGCGCGCAAAAATACTCAATGTTTACATACAAACACGGACAATAACAATAGGCAGTGCAGATGTCTTATTAGTTCGTGAAATATGAAAACGGTCAGGTTATTAATTTGATCAAGTCATTTCAATGCGTTCGAGCTCATAGTTTTGCAGAAAACGTTGGTGCAGACAGTAACTCTGCTGCGCACTTTATATAACAGCCAGACCTGTAACATGACGTCTCAGCTAGTGCGCACTTAACCAAGAACACCCAGCAACCATCAAACACACAGGAGCATTAACCACTACTTACTTTAAAGGATTAAAACCAGTTTCTCCTTGTTGCGTTTTGATTGTAATATCTTCTCTTGACGTCTCATGGTGCAGTCAACGTTTGCCTTTTCCACACTCTGCGCTAACGAGACCGTCGGTCGTCGGATATAGTCCCGTCAACTTGTTTATCTTTTTTTTTTTTTACTTTCGGTTTTGAACCCCCACCCTCCGTTTCGAATAACAGCAGGTTATTTGTGTTTAAGTGCGTGAGTAGCCTATCACACAGTTTATGATCATTATTAGTGATGTAGTTCAGTTTAAAACCCTACAGCTGCCTCTGGTTCAGCAGCCTAACTCCACCTGAGATCATCCTGCTGCATTTGAACGCATCTTTACTGCCACACAAAGTGATACAACGACGAATGCAAGGACTCCTACATGATAAACGCATTCATGAATTATGTATGAACTAATCATAACTGGCAGGTGACTCCACATTATTCATGCGAACAATAAAACCACCTTTTTTTACCCATTGAAGTTAGTTTTTAAAGGCTTTCAGTCTGTATACCTAAATATAAATACATGTGTGCTCATCTATATTAAATAGAGCTCTTTATCTGTTATATAAGACATTTCAATTAAAAAACGAAATATTCTATTAAAGAATAGCCCATTTATTACCAATGATCAACAGAGGAGAAACTCCTTCAACTTCAATCCTGTTATACAAAAAAATGAAACCAGTTAAATAATCTAGTTAAGAGGCAGATTAGGAAGCAAATCTTCCGATTGACAGCAGAAAAACTTGACAACAAACTTATAAAAAGAGACGCACTTTAATTTCAAATGGAAACATAGGACACATCACCTTGATATGTTATTGAAAAATGTAATATAACTTATGTCAATTAATGTTTTCTTCATACGTTTTATTTACTAGATAGTAGGCCTAGCCTATGTGTGATTTCTTTATTTCCAACATTAACTGTAAATGCATGGAAGGAATACTGTTTTTGCGAGACGTAAGCATTAATATTATTAATAATTATACGGATCACAAATTTCTAAATCAGAAACTCCTGCAGCTGATTACCAAGCCTTGTTGAAATGAGTCTGCATGTATTTATGATTTCTATAAAACAGTTAATGAAACTTTTTATAAATAATGTTTGTATAGCGCCTTTCATACAAGAAATATGCCTACTGTACAATAAGGAAATTGCATGACATAAACAGACATGCTCCATTTCACTCTCCAGCTCCTGCCCCGCTTATTAATATACACCCACGCTCCTGAAGCGCATCTAGGATAGGCTATTGGGTATTATGTAGCCTACGCCTATTACCTGACTGGCTGACTGGCTGACTGATTGGCTGATTGGCTGCTTCCCAGAGTCATCAGCTGGAAGAGGAGGCAGCTCATTTAACCAACCTAATGTTTTCTGTGTTTGTGTGCAGAACCCAACAGACAGCATGTGTCTTTCTTTTTATCCGATATGTTTATGGACTACTCCTGGGACTTCGTGCTTAGCTTCACTTTTTCACTTTGGACTTTTACTGTACTCTTTCTTCAGTAACGTTATAGCGGTCGGCACGGCCGGTGAAGGTAAGACCTGTAGGCTACTCATGTGTATTCAGATCCTCTAACAGTTATTGCAGTAAAAGTAGGCTAGCCTTCTAATACCACGCTGAAAACTACTCCGTTGCAGTAGGTCCTACAAGACACTCATGGTTCGAATAACGGGGGTGGGGGGGGACACAAACTGTCATGCAGCTCCATTTACCGTGAGACACCGGGCACGCGGAAATTTTCCGTGAGACGTTTAAGGACACGGGCACTAGTGGGTAATTTCCGCGAGCCGGAGGGTTGTGGAGCAAATGCGTGTTTTTTCTTGTTAAACAGATGGTTTGTTTTATACACAATGTTGATCATATCGTATCGTAAATGTACTTGTCCAAAGGACAAGTGCCTACGAAAGTTAATGTCAAGCCCTGCCAGTGGCGGTTTTAGGCACGGGCGAACCGGGCAGCAGCCCGGGGCGGATTTTTTTCATGTCACATGGGGGGCGGCACGAGAATTTACAAAAAAAAAAAAATCCTATGCGCCATGAAGCGGTTTTGTGTTAGCCTGTCAACTGGAATCGGCAAATCGGCGCCCCCTTGCAGCTGCAGGCGCCCTGCTTGCACCCCCTACTTTCACAATGAAATGGACTAGTCCGTAACGGTGCGGGAGCGAAAGATAAACACACGGTGACAGGAGAACTGGGAAGTAGCTACACAGAGACGGAGCAAGACGAGTCTAAACCTTTTTATGTCAATGGTCTAAATGAAAGAAGGTTAACCAAGCGGCTCAAATAAAATAAATAAAAGGCGAAAAGACATGTTTTCGACAGTAGCAGGACCTCCATCAGCTCCCGTGGCCGATGATAGTGGTGGTGTGTGTCGGCGGCAGTGGCAGTGAGGAGGAGACTCCGGAGGAGAGAGACAGAGGGAGTGAGCACTCCCCTTAAAACACTTTGGCCCTTGATAAAACAGAGCCAAAAATGAGTGGTGGACAAACTGTTGACAAACACTACAACAATAAAAGACGTAGGCATGCTTTACTGTAGCCTAGATAAACGTCGCATGCATCATGCAAACGTTCTTCACAAGAATTGTAGCTTTTCTATCTGCATTGGCAGACAAAAACTCATGATAGACCTCTTCAAAACAGGCACGGCGCCAGGATTCCAGTTTTGGATGGGCCAGACCAATTGTGGGTGGGCCTTAAATTAAAAACGTTATCAAATCCCTGTTTAACCTAATACAAATGACTGGCTAATATACTGTTATATTATATATATTGTGCTTACATAATAAAGATTGTAATAGCTTGATGCTATTTATATGTTGTTGCATTGTAAAAAGTTTCGGTGCAAAGGACGGACCTATCCGCGATCGCTCTCCTTGGTTCTGCCCAAAAGAAGAGCGCTTTGGACTCTCCATTACGCACCATGCCTGGCTGTGCTATAGCGCATCTAATAGATAAATCAACAACACTGCCCGACAGTTTCAATCAATACTCGGCCACAGAACGTGTTCATTGACAACGTCATCTGTCATGTAAAACAAGACTCAAGTTGTAGCGGGTTATGAATTGATTATTTTAATCCATACATCTCATATAACGACATAATACAATACAGGCAGAGTAGCCTTCACATACCTTACTGTTATCCTCTGGCGGTCCTACACAATTAAACTCCCTAAAGCAGAAGTGACCGGATACTTTAGCACTGGTTGAGTTGCGGGCTCATCCACGGAAGACCGATCCACAGGGCTGTATCCGTAGGGGCTATATCATCCACTCGCGAGGCAGAGGCAAAGGCATTAGCACCGGCGCTAGCCGCGCTGGCCGCGTTAGCATCCTGCGGTGTCCGAGACAAAGACGTGCTCGGCGTTGTGGATCTCAGCTCTCCTTCATCTCCTGGTTGCAGCGATGACTGAGACCGCTCGTGCACGTTTAAGGTACCTAAACAACGACTGTTGCAACCTTGTCCTTTACTGGAAATGATTTTCCCACTCTCAGATCACCAGTGGTTAATTTGGCTTTTGTAGGGAGGAGGAGCCCTTATTTACGGAGAATGGTCATCATTCAAAATGGTGCCCTTAAATGACTTAATGTGTTTTTACACCAAATGGGCTCTTTTTCCAGTATTAATGTGTAAGATAGGGTTGATTAGTTATTCAAACAAAGAGAAATACTTCACAATTCACTTAGTTTATTATTTTTTAACCTTTTTATAGGCTAATGTTAACAGGCAGGCAACGGATTTCACCCTTGGAAAATGTATGAAATTGAACATGTTTGAAAATAGACGGACTTCAAAATTAAACAGGTAACAGAACATAACAGAACTCACAATCATGACACATTTGGTCTAATCATAACTGGCCTGGCAACCCAAAGGCCAAGGTTTGGCTTCCAGATTTGTTTGGTGACTTATGATGTGGGGGTCTGGGGGTCTGGGGGATTTCAGTTTTGGATGGGCCAGACCAATTTTGGGTGGACCTTAAATTAAAAACGTTATCAAATCAGATCACTGGGAGCTAGCCTAGCCTAGCCTAGCCTAGCCTAGCATACCTACAAGCTACATCCGATCCGAACCTCACTGTCTGCTGAACTTGCGCAGAAACATAAAAATAGACATGACCAGTTTTTTTTAAATTGTTTTTGAAAACTAAACATTTAGACAATTTTAGCACAAATTATGAGATTATATGCCGATTTTTAATAATTCTAAAACAAATAATATATTAATTAATTAATGTTTTTTGAGGAAATGTTAATGCCGTGCCTGCTTCAAAAAAAAAAAAAAAAAAAAAATATATATATATATATATATATATATATATATATATATATATATATATATATATAACATTTTATGATTCATGAGGAGTATACCGTTTTATTGTATTAATAAATGGCACTTTTTTGAAGTATTAAATATCTCAACTCTCACTAATCCTTGCTTACTCATTACATGGCGTTAGTAGTTTTAAGGAGTAGGAGTTGCTATACATATTCAGGTGAGAACAAGGACAGGTGGTATCTGTGATCTTATGTGGTTGGCCTGTCTGGGCCAAAATGCCAGGGCTGATTTTTGGTCCCAGTCCGTCCCTGTCAGTCACTGTGGCTCAAGCAGAGAGGAGCTTTTCCAAACTAAAGTTGATCAAGTCATACCTGAGGTCAACCATGTCCCAGGAACGGATCACTGGCCTCGCCGTCATCAATATCAATCACTCAATAGGGGAGCAGTTTTCATATGATGACATCATTGATGATTTTGCATCAAGGAAGGCCAGAAAGGTCAGGTTTTAGTTTTAGTTTGGGTTTTCTGTTCTTAGTGCTATAGTATAATAATTAGATTCTCTTCAGTGTGTCTTCACGTTTGTGTGATGAAGGATTTGTGCTATTTAGAATATGTCTATATTTTATTTGTATATTATTCTTAATATTTTATATTATTGTTGCTCTCTGCTCTTAATTTTTTTATGATTGTATACAGTGGGGGAAATAAGTATTTGACCCCTTGCTGATTTTGCAGGTTTGCCCACTTACAAAGAATGCAAAAATCTACAATTTTAATCATATGTACATTCTAACAGTGAAAGACAGAATCCCAAAGAAAATTCCAGAAAATCACATCATATGAATTTATTAAAATTGATAACCATCTGATGAGGAAAAACAAGTATTTGACCCCCTGGACAAACAGCATGTTAATATTTTGTAGAAAAGCCATTATTGGCCAGCACAGATGTCAAACGGTTTTTATAGTTGGTGACAAAGTTTGTGCACATTTCGGCAGGGATGTTGGCCCACCTCCCCTGCAGACAGCCTCCAAATCATTCAGGTTCCGAGGTTGTCGCCTGGCAACTCGAATTTTAAGCTCCCTCCAAAGATTTTCAATCGGATTCAGGTCTGGAGACTGGCTAGGCCACTCCAGAACCTTGATGTGCTTCTTCTTCAGCCACTCTTTTGTTGCTTTGGCGGTGTGCTTAGGGTCGTTGTCGTGCTGAAACACCCATCCTCGACCCATCTTCAGCTCTCTCACTGAGGGAAGGAGATGTCGGTCCAGAATTCCACGATACATGGCCCCGTCCATCCTCCCCTCAATATGATGGAGTTGTCCCGTCCCCTTGGCTGAAAAGCACCCCCAAAGCATGATGTTGCCACCACCATGCTTGACGGTGGGGATGGTGTTCTTTGGGTTGTACTCTGTGTTCTTTGCCCTCCAAACACGACGAGTTGAGGCCAAAAAGTTCTATTTTGGTCTCATCTGACCACATCACCTTCTTCCAGGCCTCTTCTGAGTCGTCCAGGTGGTGAATGGCGAACTTCATGCGGGCCTGTACATGTTTCTTCTTGAGCAGGGGGACCTTGCGTGCGCTGCAGGATTTCAATCCATGACGGCGTAGTGTGTTACCAACCGTTTCTTTTGTAACTGTGGTCCCAGCTGCCTTCAGTTGATTCATCAGTTCCCCCCTTGTGGTTTTGGGATAATTCCTCACCGTTCGCATGATCAGGGACACCCCACGAGGCAAGATCTTGTGTGGAGGCCCAGACCGAGGGAGGTTGGCGGTGGTGTGGTGCTTCTTCCATTTCCTGATAACTGCACCGACAGTTGATCTTTTCTCTCCAAGTTGCTTTCCGATTCTCTTGTAGCCCATCCCAGCCTTGTGCAGATCAACAATCTTGTCCCTGATGTCCGTAGAAAGCTCTTTGGTCTTGCCCATGGTAGTGATCTTGGATGCTGGTTGTTTGGGTGTTCACAGGTGTCTTTTATACAGGTAACGAGGTGAGGCAGGTGTATTTGATGTAGATAATTGGTTCGGATTGGGGCTGTGTCTTAAAGAAAAACTAACTGGCTTGTAGGAGCCAGAATACTTGCTGTTTGTCCAGGGGGTCAAATACTTGTTTTTCCTCATCAGATGGTTATCAATTTTAATAAATTCATATGATGTGATTTTCTGGAATTTTCTTTGGGATTCTGTCTTTCACTGTTAGAATGTACATATGATTAAAATTGTAGATTTTTGCATTCTTTGTAAGTGGGCAAACCTGCAAAATCAGCAAGGGGTCAAATACTTATTTCCCCCACTGTATATTGTTTGCACATTAATGTATATAGTGTATATTTATTTTAAGTTCTGATAACCTATACTGTCATATTTTGTGCAGAATTGTGTTCATTGTCTTTTGGCAATGTTGGAGGTGGAGATTGTGCACCTTAAAAATGTGTTTCCTATTGTAATTGCAATAGTTAAATAATAATAGTTGTAATAATAGTTAAATTAAGTGTGTTTTTCAAATGCTAGAAATACAATTTATATATACTGTAATATATTGGGGAGGTGGGAGTTGGCGCTCGAAGAGGGTCTCGCCCTGGGTGTAATTCAATGTAGAACCGCCCCTGTATGTATTGCTAGTAAAGTAAGTCAAAATGTTGCCTTGGCCCACACCAAGAAAGATTTACTCTAACAAGGTAACCTTTTAAAAGAGTGAGAAACACTTTAATGTTACAGCCAAACTGCTTGTTGCCGTTATGACGTGAGTCACACACACACACACACACACACACACACACACACAGCTTTACTTTAAACGGTAATGGAAAAAGTCCCTGTTAATTTGCCTACTCCTTACCACATCGTCATCTACTCTCTCTTCCATCTTTTCCTCCCTCTCTCCCATGGCCCTGTCATGGTCACTCTCCTCCTCCTCGTCTTCTTCCCTGTCATGATGCTGTTTCTTCTTCTCTGTATAGCCAGCCACCTCTCCTCCTCCTCTTCTTCAGGTAATGCTGATGTTGAAGCAGCTACTACAGCCCCAAACATGTCAGAAATGTAGGCACATTTTGAGGCATCCACCTGTATATTTTTGATCTTTTTCTCCTGTCATTTCTCTGCTCCTCCCTTGCGCTTTGGTGGTCGTTTGTCCATTTTTTGTGGATGCTAAACTTCCAGCATAACTATTACAGCTCAAGTCTCAGGGCCGGGAGTGGGGAAGGTGGTTTCTGGATTTGATTGGGTCAGGCCAGTGCCAATAAAGACAATTAACCAATGGGCTGCTGTCAGTTCTTTATGGGCCGGCACGGCCAAAGAAAAAAAATGATGTCGGCGATTCAGCCCTAAAGTGCGTCGGCCCGCCGGGAAAATGCCCGGTGTGCCAGATGTCCAGCCCTGGTCAACTGTCACCCAAACTCCTGGGCTCATGAACGTTCCCTCTATTTTCCAGATCGGCCTCAGGTGATCGGGGCGTCTCAGCCAATCGTGGCCCCTCTGGGTGGTGATGTCATCCTGCCGTGTCACGTGGAGCCTCAGCTGAACGTGGAGGAGCTGACGGTGGAGTGGTGGAGGCCGGACGTCCCACCGGACCCTAGAGATCCACAGAGCAACTACCGGTATGTCCACCGTTACCATGACAAACAGCACGAGGAGGACATGAAGAAGCCGTCATACGCCGGGAGGACGGAGATGTTCACAGACGGCCTGAAACACGGAAACATCTCGCTAAAGATCAGCAACGTGAAGCTCTCTGACCAAGGGAGATACAGATGTCAAATCCCCCAGTTGGGGAGGGCTTCACTTATTATGCTTAATGTTGGTAAGTTGTTTTTTTTATCAATAAAATCTGTTACTGTTGGAAAATAAACATTTGATCAGGCAGTACATTTACATGCACACTCATTGATAGGTTTGGTATTTGTGCATGCAGGTGTTTGAATGTATCTCATCTATTCTAAGGAGCTTCTGTGGACTAGTCAGTTTTAAGGTGACATGGTCTCACAGCAAAATCTAGCTTAGAATGTGTAAATCTATTATGAGTTTGGGTACAACTTTCACACAGAGGAATTGGAGCCTGGAATGTGAGAATCTATTAGGAGCATCGGCCATAAAAGGTGCAGTTTAAGAGTAAACTGGTGCGCTGAAATAGATATCTTGGGCTGTGTGAGCACAAAAAGAGTTTAAAAAGGATCCATTTTTATGTGCAGGTTAGTCACCCTCTGTATGCTCACAGTTTTCTCGTTGTCATGAGAGTTTGTTCACTGTTTGAATAAAGCTGCATTTTATTTGAACTCATCGCACAGGTCGTCATCTTTCAAGTCTCCCAACATCATTTCTGAGTTATCACCCGATAACCCTAATCTTCCACTATTTTCCCAACATGACAATATTCCAAATTTGATATGCGTCATGAAATCATTATTTAGAAATATTAGTTGAGATAACGCTGCTGCTGTAAGGTCAAAATAAGACCGCTTTAAAACTTGAAGGATTGTTGTGTCAACAACTTCTGTGACTAAATTATTACAAATCTTGTGTTTTCAGAACCACGCTCTGTTGAAACCTGGACGACAGAGACGCCGCTGCATCCCCATAATCTCCAAAGTCCAGGTCCAAATGATGCTAACGGTGAGAAAACAACTCTGTAAAGAGGGAAGCAAAGAAACGTTAGTGCTTTACGTTTAAGAAAATGCTGAATCATGTATGTACGACATGTAAGACTTATCTTGGGGGGTGGGTGATATGGGATTGGGGATGGTATGGGCTTTGTGAAAAAGAATCTCTATTTTATCCTCATTTATGTTGTATTACTATTTACAATGTTTGAAACAATTGTCCTGTCTTCATATTGTTGTTATTGTTATTATTATTATAATTTATTATTTATAATAATAATAATAATAATAATAGCCTGATCAGCACGGTGCAGGTTTGGGTGTGAGGGCCTGTTGGCACACACTAGCATTAGAGAGACATTATATAACTTTGATTGTTATGAGTTGATTTTTCTTGACTGATGTCTTTTTGAACACTGTCCTCTGGCTTTCCAGTCACTAAGTGAACTGGCATACTTGCCTTTTAACTTACCAGTTAACGCTAAATGTTCCAGTTAACTTTTTGAAGTGAAAACGCAGCGAGAAGGTCAAAGTTTAAGATAAACACCCAAGAACAAATTCAGGTCTATTTTAATGTGCACAGTGTTAGCATGGTTAGCATTGCTAAGCCTGTGGTATGATTGACAGTCACTCCAGTTATGAGCATTGACAAAAGGGCGGAGCTGGGGAGGATGATGCGGCTAAGCCAGTGTTGTAGTGAATGTTCAACAGTGTTGCGCTAAGTGGGAAAGTCACAGACTGGCAAACTTGCCTTAAGTTGCCAGTTAACACTAGCTAGCTATCTCGGTTGGCAGATCGTTGAACAAGAAATTTTTAGGCAACCAAATGTTCCAGTTAACTTTTGAAGTGAAAACACAGTTAGAAGGTCAAAGTTTAAAGTGCTCATATTATGCTTTTTGGCTTTTCCCCTTTCCTTTATTGTGTTATATATCTTTTTTGTGCACGTTATAGGTTTACAAAGTGAAAAAGCCCAAAGTCCCCCACAAAGGGACTTACCATCTCCAACAGAAAACACTGTTCACCAACTGCTCCAAACAGCTCTACTGTAGTCCAGCCTTTACTTCAGAGACAAAAATGCGTCACTTTGTAATGTATGATTGACAGGTTGGCACATAGCCACGCCCCTAAAGAGTCCCCTTCTTTATCGTCTTAAGATAATTGGGACCATAATTTACAAAATGAACATCGTGCTGTATTAAAGAAGACTTGAAAGTACAACTCATCAGGAAAATAATATAGATTATTTTTGGAGCCAGTGGAGTCTGCTGGAAATAAGATAGAATTCAGCTTTAAGACACTTTAGCATTGGCGTCACTTTTAAGGCCCGAAAGTTGCTGAAGGCAACTTTACCTGAGAAACACCAACGCATTGAACAACCTGAAGACAATTTTAAGTTTGATTTTACTACATATTGCACTTTTGCAAACACTAAATGTTTGTGTCTGTCTTGCTCAAACTACTGTCCTTTCTAAATGAATATCAGTAGTTTTCTTTTTAGTTTTATGTTCTTCACAGTTGTAACAACATTAACCATAATTAATTTTTTTAACAGAATATTAGCTGGTACAGAGGATTTTAAAATTATTAGCTGGTTTTATTGCTGTATTGCCGTATTTAATGCTTTGATCCAAAGTGACTTCCAATAAGTGAATTCAACCCTGAAAGTACAAACTCAGAATAGCAGGAATCACACCGAAGAGCATTAGCTTCAAATGAGCCAAAGTACAAAGTGCCACACATTTTTATAACCATCATCTTCTTAGCCAAAGTACATTTGGAAGAGATGTGTTTTTAGGTAGACGTGTAGACTTTCTGCTGTCCTGATGTCAACGTGGAGCTTGTTCACCCATTAAAGAGCCAGGACAGCAAACTGTCTGGATTTTGTTGAGTGATTAGGTGTCTCTGGCAGTGAGGGAGCAGTGAGCAAATTGGCCGATGCAGAGCGTGGTGGAAGGGCTTAATTTTACATTACAATGTAATACATTTGAACACATGGGAAACCGAGAGATCACTGAAACTTAAGTAATCTGTAAAGAAGACTTTAGTTGCCCCCGATGCTGCGCCATCGGAGTGTAAATGTGTGTGAGTGTTTATCTGATGAGCAGGTGGCGCCTTGTACAGCAGCCTCGGCCACAGTCTATGAATGTATGAATGGTTCCTGTACTATGTAAAAGGGCTTTGAGTAGTCGTTAAGACTAGAAAAGCGGTATATCAACGCAGTCCGTTTACATTTAAAAGGGGAGATCACTGAAACTTAAACAATCTGTAAAAACGACTTGAACTTTACATACTGTAGTTTTCAGCTGCTCTCCCATCGCATGCTTTAGTTTACTGGACTTTATATTAATGACATTATCAGGACTGTTTTCCTGCATGTAGCCACTGATACATGTAAGTCATACACATTCCACAGTTGGCATGGCGGAGGCCATTAGTGGTGTCTCTGTGTGTTGTGCTGCCATTTTGAGGACAAAGTTTGACAAGTCTTTGAACCAATGTTACAGTATCAGAGTTTTCAAATGGGAATCGGGACACTTTTGTGCTCAATTTAAAAAGAAATGTCAAACAAATATATGTGCAATATATTCATAAATATATAAAATATACAGCACTTAACTGGCAATGTTGTGATTGATGCTATTACTGTTAAAAAAAAAACTTTATTGGAAACCCTTTATGGCAATGGCAAGTTTATTTATATAGTGATAGACCGCAGAATCCATTTTAATTTACAGAGCAGAGGCTGCTGTAATTCCTACTGAAGAATTGTTTAATTGAAGATATTCTACAAAGTTCCTGCTACTGAAAAAATATGTTTACCATTGATCGATCCTTACGGAGATTCTGTTAGTAGGAAAACCAGTTGCATTTGTTATTTTTTTGGTTATATGTTGAACATTTCTGGACCAACAGCTAAATCCATTCAATGTTTATTTTAACTTTACATCTATAAATATTATGTTAGGGGTTGCTGGATGAAAACTGTTCCCAGATAATAAATACAGTTACTCTGTTGGATAAAATGTTTATATTTAAAGCTCTATCAAGAACTTCTCAGAATCTAAGCTTCCTATAAAAATACATTGCAAAGCCAAATATTTAAGAAAGAAATGTGTGGAAATATATATTACTTTATACTGTTTATACGTTCTACCTGTCATGTATTTTACTGTATTTGAATAACTTCAGAGATCCATACATTTTTTGGTATTTATTGATTTATTTTCTTTTTGTCCAATTGTTTTTGGTGGGATTTCCGTGTGTGTTGAGTGTGTTGTATGTTATTAAATAATAAAATGATAAATAAAAGTGATCTGATTTAATTTTTTTTTTCTTTTTTGTTAACAGCAACACCAAGACCTGAAATATAATATAACAACAATGAAATGTTTGTCAACAAGCTGATGATTTTCTGGCAACAGTCATGTTTTCGGTTTGTTTGTCTGTCTGTCAGGTGTTTTTGGCCTCCAAAGTCACCTTCCAGGCAACGCAGCAATGGTTATGTTTATGGTTAGCTGCCTAGAAGGCGACGTTGGAGGCAAAAAACACCATCGAGCTGTCTGTCAGCAGGATTAGAGAAAAACTACTGGCCGAACATTCATGAAACTTGGTGGAAAGGTGTAACATCTCTCTCTCTCTCTCTCTCCCCCTTTACACCAGTATGAAGGAAAGCACAGACCAATAAGGAAGTAGTGATTGCTTTATTCTTTGACGTGGAAAAGACGTATGCTATGCTCTGGAAGTTGAAATCTTTGGGAATTGGTGGTAGAGCATATTATTGGGTTTTGGATTTTTTTACTTGAGAGAAACCTACAAGTTAGTATGGCTTCTCCCTCTTAGTCGATTAGTCGACTAAAAGGTTGTTTTGCTCTTAGTCAACTAAGATTTCTTTAGTCGATTAGTGGTGTTTTATGCTTTTTTCATGCTGAATGACTTTTTTTTGCAAAAAATGTACGAGCACATCTCTGGTAAACACAAGAATTAAAGTGGTGCTTTTGCATTACTCTTTGAATGAATTAATAAAGCGGTCATTTTCCAGGTTAGGTGTTCATATTTCTCTGGAAATTTGCGATTTATAAACAAAACAAAAAACCAAACTTGTTTACGCCTTGCTGTGCCCAGTAACGCCCTGCAGTGCCCTGCTACGCCATGAAATACTACAACTACTATTTCTAGTCATAGTTTCATTATCTTTATTGTGACTTTTTACCAGCCATTTATTTTTTCTTAACCCTTTCTGTTCATCCACCCTACACACACGACAATTCACAGTTAACTTCATAACACTAGCAGGAAGGTCATGTTACACAAGCTAGTTGTTGGCTAATCGGTTCTGGTTCTTGCCATGTTGGCAGAGTTTGTATTTAAATTTTGACTGGTTGAAAAAATAACACAATGTCCTCCTTTTTTTTTTTTTTTTTGGAAAACTAAATGAGAACATGGCAAAAGGAAAGGTGGAAACAAGGCGGAAAGTCCCGACCATCCATGTGCATATCTACGTATTTTGGTTGCCTGTGTGATTGCAGTGAAAGTTTAGTTAGCTATGTATTGATTGAGCTATGTCGCCATTGCACTTCCTGCCTGGTCTGTCGAACGACCCACAGATCCATCAAAAATAGACAGTGCTCGTATTTTTAGTGTAGCAGAGCAGAAGGCTGCTATTGGGATGCTACCGTGAGCATTGGGCCTCATTCACCAACCGTTCTTAACGAAGAAATGTGTTCTTAAACCTGACTTACGCACTTTTTACGAAGATTCTGACATTCATGAACACTGAAAAACACTCTGACACACATTTGTGTGATGACAATTTGCTCCAAATAATTGGTTACTGCATTTTATTCAATTCTACAGTCGTTTACAATGATAGTATTGTAATGTTATTGTTGGCGCACATTTGTTGCTTTGTTTGGTCTGTAATTTACGAGTGGCATCGGTGTAGATGCGTGTTTTTAAACAAACAATTGCCACTGAATAACTTGTCCAAGAGTTCAAACTTAAATTTGGATATGGCAATCCGTTTATTTTAAGTAAACAGCAAAATAATAAAACAAAATAATAATTATTCTTTTAATCTTACCACGTTATCATAGACGTAACCACGGTCAAAAAAAACTGTGACCTTGCTGTGCGCAACACAGCTGAAGCAATTAGGCCACATTTAAATAAACTTTTCCACCCCACTTATTTATTTGAATGGACCTCTTCACATCTCCCCATGTTCACTGCTTCACACACTTTATTTGCTTACTTGCATGGTCAAAGAAAATAAAACCGTCTTAAAATACATCCATGAATAAAACCAACAATAACAACATATTTCCGTTTTATGCTGGTTAAGATAGGAACTTCTTTTAAAAGCCAGGCCTTGTTCGTGGTAGTGGACAAGTAAATATGTTTCTGGTTATTTGTACTTTTACTTAAGTACTGAGATTCAGTACTTCCTCCACCACTGCAATGTACAAGTCATCTGCGAAGGTGGTCTCCCGCTTCCCAGGAGGTGCACAGGAAGCGTCTTGTCCTTATATGGGAATTTGCGGGGTGTTTTCTTATGCTAATTAGGAACAAATGGCATGCGCTTTCAGTTACGAAGACGTGGGATTCATCAATCCTAAGAACACAGGTGCGAACAATTCTGCTGTTTAAGAACACGTCATGAATCCGACGTAGACTTTTCTTAGGGACTTTCTTAAGAACATATTTAAGAGAAAACTTAGGAAGATATTGGTAAATCAGGCCCATTGTCGTGAGTGGCCTCTATTGCTGCAGAATTCAGCACAGGGTAATACCTTAGTGTCTTCAGTCTGCAGCATTGACTCGACAGTCCATTTTATTTCATTTTATTTATTATACAGGAAAATTTAAAAGCAACAATTAATTTACAGTATAAAGGGCCTTAAAAAACTGGGTTTAAAAACTGGTTTCCAGTAGGTTCCTGTTCTGCAGCAACATAGAACATTGAACACAATTTTGGCACATGGGGACAAAAACCTTTATAAAGTGTGGAGGAAGTTTTCTTGAAGCAGCAGAGTTTAGTAAATATCAATGATAAGAATGAAAACAAATAAAGACGGTTTGAGAATTAAACCAAAGTCTGGTCTTTGAGCATTTATTACATTGTGCAAAATTGAGAAATACAGATTCACAGGTACACGCAGCACGACTGAATGAGCATTTCTAACCTAAAGTCTAAACATTCAAACATCATATAGTAAAAACCTCTGTTTAGCCACCCCTCTAAACGTATCTTTTAGCATGGCCATAGTTGAAAAGAGGACATCATTACAGTCACCCCATTGTCTCACCTTCCCCTCTGCTCTCTGTTCCTAACATTAGCCTAAACAACAATTTATCTCACGAGGCAGAAGGAGACAGGGTTAAGACAGTTTATGGCCTTCTTCACTTTATCTGCTATAAGTTAAAACAAAATGAGAAGCTAGTTTCTTAAAAATAAAACTACTAGGCTGAGAGTTCATGGCTGCAGCTGTCCCTCTCTGGTCTTTAAGTCTTAAGAGGAAGGAACAGAATTTTGGGGAGGTGTAAAACAATCTTTAAACAAATGGTTAAAATCATTAATCAATAATGGTTAAAATAAAATTTGCCACCACAAAAGGACAATATCATGGTCCATCACAGAGCAGCTTTACTCCTGAATCTTTTAGGTCATTGTTGCTCAGATCCAGATCCCTCAGAGCTGAGTAGGGGAACTTGAGACCAAAGGCCAGATGTTTGACCCATTCTTCAGTCACTTTGCAGTCTGCCAGTCTAGGGGTGGATAATATGGTGATAATGTGATAAATATACATACATATCTGTTACATATTACAGACAAGGTAAACTTACATGGCCTTTCTGCTGGTCCTCACAGCTGGTATCAGCCTCCTTCAGCCTTCCTCTGATGTGTTGAATTTCTTCAAGTCCAACACATGCAGATTGTCTTTCGATACCTGCAGCATGTCGGCCAGCGCAGAGCAGTGCAGTGGAGTAAGCTCTGTTTTTGAACAAGTCAAACGCACTGGATCACTCAAAACCTCCATACACATCGGATAGCTGGACGGCTCCACAGTCAGCTCGCTGTAGGGTGATCAACAATAAGTTAGGGTGATACTTTGTTAAAAACTGTAGTTACAAATGGTTTCACCATCTTTTTATGAATCTTTGAGTAACTAACCTTAATATGCTTTTAGATGCAAGATAATATATATATATATATATATATATATATATATATATATATATATATATATATATATATATATTACATTAAATTACCTTTGTGTCTTTTCAACACCAAAGTTGAGCGGCTCCCTTATGGAATTGGATCGCTTCCTCTTCTTCCTCTTTTTCCTCTTCTCAACCATTTCTATTGCTGCAGCTGAAACACAAAAACTACAGAAAGACAAGGAAGGAGGCACCAAAACATTAGTTTTTCTAAAACAAAAAGGTGATGCTATAGCAAGAGCAGAGTGCAGGATTTTTATTTTCTAAGTTAATGTCCAAAGAAACTGAAAATTAACACATTAAAACTTAAAATTTCAATGTGCATCAGGTCTGAATGTGATATAATTATTATATATATTATTATATTATTATAAATATTTAGCAGTGTAATTTGTAAGATTATCCTGTGTTTTTATGTAACAGTAACTCTTAGCCTACAGGACAAGTTATCAGATAAATGTAAATCTTCCCCTCAGATGTAGTGGAGTACAAGTATAAAGTAGCAGAAAATGGTAAAGTACCTAAAAATTGTACTTAAAGGGGTGATAGAATGCAAAACCGATTTTACCCTGTCATAGTTGAATAACGACAGTTCGGTGGGTAAATAGGACATACATAGAAGCTAAAAGTCCCACTGAAACCCCTTTACTATGAAAATCTCATATTTGGAAACTGCCGCTGAAAACGGGCGAATCTCAACAAAGCCGGAAGTTGACGTCAACCTCCCAAAAACCGGAACCTTTGTCAGCCCATGGGTGTATTAAGAGCACGGTCACGCCCCAACATTTACATAGGCTACACAACTGACCTGAGATCAGGTAGTCTTCTGAATCTAGGTCGCGCAGATCTCTGCTATTCCATTACAAAATTCACTTCTGAAACTTTTTTATGCGAGAAATCAACTATGTAAAGCTCAAAAGGATGGCTAATTGCAAATTTTGTCCGACTGTTTGTCGGAGTTCAGCGCCGGTGCTGCCTGTGTTGCTGCCTCGCCGCCCAGCCTGCCTTCCTTCACAGACCCCGGCCTGCTCTGAGCTCGATTGAGCTCCGTCACGACTGGCAGCCCACAGCACTCCATACCCGCTCAAAGTCACCGGGTTTTGGCAAATGGACTACTAAACGCCGGTGCTCTTCCTAATGCCAGGTGTGTGTGAGTGAGAGCGCCGGTCAGGAGCTTGTTACGCCAGCAATCTCTTACCACAGGTTCCAGTTAATCTTTTAATGTGTGTAATTATAATGTGTTGAGTTATTTAAACAAACGATTGGGGAAATACACGCCTCTTGTCCGCGAGTCTCATTGATAGAGCCTGCGGCTGGATGGAGCTATAGCTAGAGGAGGCTAGCTATAGCTAGCCTCTTAGAATTCCTCTGGAATTCACAAAAATTCATTAACTTGAAATCGGACACCGTTGTTAGCTTTATAAGACATTTGTTGACAGATGTTGTATAACTGGCGTGACGAAATTCAAACTGTAAATATACTTGAATTACAACCAAAAATGAAGCTAACTATCTGTGATTTGTAGCTACACACAGCTAGGATTGAAGGGACAGTCGCAGTTAACGAAACACCTAGCTAAACTTCACAAATATTAATTAACTTGAAATCGGACACCGTTGTTAGCTTTATAAGACATTTAGTTAGATGTTGTATAACTGGCGTGACGAAATTCAAACTGTAAATATACTCGAATTACAACCAAAAATGAAGCTAACTATCCGTGATTTGTAGCTACACACAGCTAGGATTGTAGCGACTGTCGCAGCTAACGAAACCATTACAGCTCACAAATATTCATTAACTTGAAATCGGACACCGTTGTTAGCTTTATAAGACATTTAGTTAGATGTTGTATAACTGGCGTGACGAAATTCAAACTGTAAATATACTCGATATACGACCAAAAATGAAGCTAACTATCCGTGATTTGTAGCTACACATAGATAGGATTGAAGGGACAGTCGCAGCTAACGAAACACCTAGCTAAACTTCACAAATATTAATTAACTTGAAATCGGACGACGTTGTTAGCTTTATAAGACATTTAGGTGTATGTTGTATAGCTAAGTGGCGTGACATTGTGTGTAACGTGGTAAGAGATTGCTGGTGTAACAAGCTCGCTGACCGCGCTCTCACTCTCCCACAACGGGCCATTTAGCTAGGAGGAAGAGGGGAGTTAGAGGCCCTGGAGCTCTGTCAGGGCTGCCAGCCTAACGGAGCTCACAGCAGGCCAGGGTCTGTGAAGGAAGGCAGGCCGGGCGGCGATATTACGAATCCCACTATGGCCACGCCAAGACCCGCCCTTCAATAGCGTTCATACACTACTATTGGCCAGGCGTCCATGCTTACATGTACAGGTCCTATCCCCTGACCAATCCCCTAACCCTAACCTTAACCACTCGAGGTGAAATGCCTAACCCCAACCAATCGAGCTGCTTTGTAGGGCGGGTCTTGCCGTGGCCATAGTGGGATTCGTAATTTTGCGGCCGGGCGCCGAGGCAGCAGCACCGCCGCTGAAGTCCGACACACAGTCTTACCATATTTGCAATTAGCCATCAATTTTTGTAAAACGGCCCATATTTGAGCTTTATATAGTTGATTTCTCACATAAAAAAGTCTCAGAAGTGAATTTGGTAATGAAACCTTGCAGTGTCTGGAATATGAGATTCTGTTGCTTCTCTAATGTGTGTGTATTGGGAATTCGCTCAACCAATCAGCGCGCATCTCTAATGTCTGCCTATGGCAATTCGCTCAACCAATCAGCGCGCAGCTCTAATGTCTGCCTATGGCAATTCGCTCAACCAATCAGCGCGCAGCTCATCTAAATATTCACGAGCATACCATATTTGGAAGAAAAGCTCTTGTTACAAATAGGGCCAAAACACAGGAATGCATAAGGGCCAATAAAATATAAACCAGGCCATTTTCAGCCCAACCAATGTTGCATACCCCATTAGGAGACCATAAGGAACAGTGTGAAATACTCTATATAATCATTCTATCACCCCTTTAAAAACAGTACTTGAGTAAATGTACTTTGTTATAGCTCCTCACTTTATTTAAATATTGTTGTTAAACATAATCATATTTTGCATCTGTAGTCCCGTGGCCTCTATATGTTACAACAACAACAAAAAATTTAAATACAAATAAACAAGAAAAAAAGACTAAATAAGCAGAGCAGAACTTCCTCTCTGTTTAACTCTTACACAGACTTGTAATAATGTGTGATGTTGAAAACATCTTTTAAAATCATTTCACAATAGCCTATTTATTTATTATTTAGGAGAAACCAACGTTAAATATACGTAGGCTATTTAATAATGCCCCTTTTGTTTCTTTTACTTCCACCAGAACATGAGTTAGTTTTTAATAAGACTGAAGAACATTCAGTGAAGCACACTAATGGATTTGAATGGGCCGTTGGTGTCATCTAGTGGAGGAAAAGGGAAATAACAAGTAGTTATGTATCCTGCAGCTGCGATTGCTCTGCGCACGCGCGTAAAACGACTCAATGTTTACATACAAACACGGACAATAACAAGAGGTTAAGAGTATGTGTGCAGATGACTTATTAGTTCGTGAAATATGAAAGAGGAAAAGTTCCTCAATGTTCACAAACACTAAAAACTACTAAAGGGTTTTCCTATAAGCTTGTTAGGTTTGAAAGCTGCCCGGTCATATCAGAGTTTATTGGCTTAATTTCTGATGAAGTAATTTTTTTTTTTTTTTTTTTTCATATGTATATGATGCACATTGGACCAAGTCCAGTTCCAAAACCTTGTCCAGACTAGTCAAATATGGACTAAATTATACTTAAGAGGTTAACGATTCTTAAAAACCCATTTTCAGATTTGTGAAAGCACATGAAATCTCCCTTTATTTCATTTCACATCCTTTGTGATCAAATTTTTCCAAAACCTTTTTGTCACTCTAGTGCTCACTCAGTTTTCAGACTTTTCTTCTTCTGCATGTCTGTATTATACGTTTGTCCTCTGCATTGTCTTGAATTTAGTTTTAATATGAGCTGGAGTCAAATTCAAGTTGAATTAGAGAGAATACTTGGCCAATAAATATATTTAGAGTCTGATAAGGGATCAGAGAAATGTGGTTTCTGTTAACTATGATATATAACTATATATCAAACACACTGAAAACATTTACAACAATTTACAATATGCAGAGCAATTAAATATGTTAAAGTTCAAACTTTAATTATAAATGACTACTTACAAGTTTGTCAGACGGACTTTCCTACCTTCCTTGTTCAAGGTTTTAGCAATATTGTAAGTCTATGCAGATGTTTGTGATTGGCCGTTACAAAAAGGAAGTAAGCATCAACTGACATTTCCTTTGTGTTAATGTTGATACCATAAATAAAGGCAGTTGATACAACCACTTGTACTGTGTCAGTGTCTGTCTGCTTCAATTCAGTTCATTTAAGAAGGAGACATTTATACAACACATGATTATACATGGGTTAAAAATGCCAGAATAAGTAATATCTTCTCTGGACGTCTCATGGTGCAGTCAACGTTTGCCTTTTCCACACTCTGCGCTAACGGTAGGCCTACCGTCAGTCGTCGTATAAAGTCTGTTCAGCTTGTTTATCTTTTTTTTTTAACTTTCGGTTTTGAAACCCCACCCTCCGGTTCGAATAAAGGCTACATCAACATCGCAGACTGATGAGAAACAGCAGGTTATTTGTGTTTAACTGCGCTAGTAGCCTATCACACAGTTTATGATCATTATTAGTGATGTAGTTCAGTTTAAAACCCTACAGCTGCCTCTGGTTCAGCAGCCTAACTCCACCTGAGATCATCCTGCTGCATTTGAACGCATCTTTACTGCCACACAAAGTGATACAACGACGAATGCAAGGACTACATGATAAACGCATTCATGAATTATGTATGAACTAATCATAACTGGCAGATGACTCCACATTATTCATGCGAACAATAAAACCACCTTTTTTTACCCATTGAAGTTATCAGGGAGTTTTAAAGGCTTTCAGTCTGTATACCTAAATGTAAATACATGTGTGCTCATCTATATTAAATAGAGCTCTTTATCTGTTATATAAGACATTCCAATTACAAAACGAAATTTTCTATTAAAGAATAGCCCATGTATTACCAATGATCAACAGAGGAGAAACTCCTTCAACTTCAATCCTGTTATGCAAAAAAATGAAACCAGTTAAATAATCTAGTTAAGAGGCAGATTAGGAATCAAATCTTCCGATTGACAGCAGAAAAACTTGACAACAAATTTATAAAAAGAGACGCACTTTAATTTCAAATGGAAACATAGGACACATCACCTTGATATGTTACTAAAACATGTAATATAATGTATGTCAATTAATATTTTATTCATACGTTTTATTTACTAGATAGTAGGCCTAGCCTATGTGTGATTTCTTTATTTCCAACATTAACTGTAAATGCATAGACGGAATACTGTTTTTGCGAGACGTAGGCCTAAGCATTAATATGTTTAATAATGATACAGATCACAAACTTTCTAAATCAGAAACTTTCTAAATCAGAAACTTTCTAAATCAGAAGCTAAATCAGAAGGCGCTATAAATGTTTTTATAGCGCCTTTCACACAATAAGGAAATTGCATGACATAAGCAGACATGCCGCATTTCACTCACCCGCTCCTCCCCAGCCAACTCTCTCAATACACCCATTTAGGGTATTGGGTATTACGTACGCCTATTACCTGACTGGCTGATTGGCTGCTTCCCAGAGTCATCAGCTGGAAGAGGAGGTAGCTCATTCAACACCTGTTTGTGTGCAGAACCCAACAGACAGCATGTGTCTTTCTTTTTATCCGATATGTTTATGGACTACTCCTGGGACTTCGTGCTTAGCTTCACTTTTTCACTTTGGACTTTTACTGTACTCTTTCTTCAGTAACGTTATAGCGGTCGGGACGGCCGGTGAAGGTAAGACCTGTAGGCTACTCATGTGTATTCAGATCCTCTAACAGTTATTGCAGTAAAAGTAGGCCAGCCTTCTAATACCACGCTGAAAACTACTCCGTTGCAGTAGGTCCTACAAGACCTGCATTCATGGTTTGAATTACGAGGGGGGGGGGGACACAAAATGTCATGCACTCCCTTTACCGTGAGTGAGACGTTTAAGGACACGGGCACTACTGGGTAATTTCCGCGAGCCGGAGGGTTGTGGAGCAACCCTCCGGCTTTTTTCTTGTTAAACAGATGGTTTGTTTTATACACAATGTTGATCATATCGTATCGTAAATGTACTTGTCCAAAGGACAAGTGCCTCAGAAAGTTAATGTCAAGCCCTGCCAGTAGCGGTTTTAGGCACGGGCGAACCCGGGGCGGAATTTTTTCATGTCACATGGGGGGCGGCACGAGAACTTACAAAAAAAGAATCCTATGCGCCGTGAAGCGGTTTTCTGTTAGCCTGTCAACTGGAATCGGCAAATCGGAGCTCCCTTACAGCTGCAGGCGCCCTGCTTGCACCCCCTACTTTCACAATGAAATGGACTAGTCCGTAACGGTGCGGGAGCGAAAGATAAACACACGGTGACAGGAGAACTGGGAAGTACACAGAGACGGAGCAAGACGAGTCTAAACGTTTCTTTTATGTCAATGGTCTAAATGAAAGAAGGTTAACCAAGCGGCTCAAATAAAAGGAAAAGGCGAAAAGACATGTTTTCGACAGTAGCAGGACCTCCATCAGCTCCCGTGGCCGATGATAGTGGTGGTGTGTGTCGGCGGCAGTGGCAGTGGCAGTGAGGAGGAGACTCCGGAGGAGAGAGACAGAGGGAGTGAGCACTCCCCTTAAAACACTTAGCCCTTGATAAAACGGAGCCAAAAATGAGTGGTGGACAAACTGTTGACAAACACTACAACAATAAAAGACGTAGGCATGCTTTACTGTAGCCTAGATAAACGTCGCATGCATCATGCAAACGTTCTTCACGAGAATTGTAGCTTTTCTATCTGCATTGGCAGACAAAAACTCATGATAGACCTCTTCAAAACAGGCACGGCGCCAGGATTCCAGTTTTGGATGGGCCAGACCAATTTTGGGTGGGCCTTAAATTAAAAACGTTATCAAATCAGATCACTGGGAGCTAACCTAGCCTAGCCTAGCCTAGCCTAGCCTAGCATACCTACAAGCTACATCCGATCCGAACCTCACTGTCTGCTGAACTTGCGCAGAAACATAAAAATAGACATGACCAGTTTTTTTAAATTGTTTTTGAAAACTAAACATTTAGACAATTTTAGCACAAATTATGAGATTATATGCCGATTTTTAATAATTCTAAAACAAATAATATATTAATTAATTAATGTTTTTTGAGGAAATGTTAACGCCGTGCCTGCTTCAAAAAAAAAAAAAAAAAAAAAATATATATACAGTGGGGGAAATAAGTATTTGACCCCTTGCTGATTTTTTTGCAGGTTTGCCCACTTACAAAGAATGCAAAAATCTACAATTTTAATCATATGTACATTCTAACAGTGAAAGACAGAATCCCAAAGAAAATTCCAGAAAATCACATCATATGAATTTATTAAAATTGATAACCATCTGATGAGGAAAAACAAGTATTTGACCCCCTGGACAAACAGCAAGTATTCTGGCTCCTACAAGCCAGTTAGTCTTTCTTTAAGACACAGCCCCAATCCGAACCAATTATCTACATCAAAGATACCTGCCTCACCTCGTTACCTGTATAAAAGACACCTGTGAACACCCAAACAACCAGCATCCAACATCACTACCATGGGCAAGACCAAAGAGCTTTCTACGGACATCAGGGACAAGATTGTTGATCTGCACAAGGCTGGGATGGGCTACAAGAGAATCGGAAAGCAACTTGGAGAGAAAAGATCAACTGTCGGTGCAGTTATCAGGAAATGGAAGAAGCACCACACCACCGCCAATCTCCCTCGGTCTGGGCCTCCACACAAGATCTTGCCTCGTGGGGTGTCCCTGATCATGCGAACGGTGAGGAATCATCCCAAAACCACAAGGGGGGGAACTGATGAATCAACTGAAGGCAGCTGGGACCACAGTTACAAAAGAAACGGTTGGTAACACACTACGCCGTCATGGATTGAAATCCTGCAGCGCACGCAAGGTCCCCCTGCTCAAGAAGAAACATGTACAGGCCCGCATGAAGTTCGCCATTCACCACCTGGACGACTCAGAAGAGGCCTGGAAGAAGGTGATGTGGTCAGATGAGACCAAAATAGAACTTTTTGGCCTCAACTCAACTCGTCGTGTTTGGAGGGCAAAGAACACAGAGTACAACCCAAAGAACACCATCCCCACCGTCAAGCATGGTGGTGGCAACATCGTGCTTTGGGGGTGCTTTTCAGCCAAGGGGACGGGACAACTCCATCGTATTGAGGGGAGGATGGACGGGGCCATGTATCGTGGAATTCTGGACCGACATCTCCTTCCCTCAGTGAGAGAGCTGAAGATGGGTCGGGATGGGTGTTTCAGCACGACAACGACCCTAAGCACACCGCCAAAGCAACAAAAGAGTGGCTGAAGAAGAAGCACATCAAGGTTCTGGAGTGGCCTAGCCAGTCTCCAGACCTGAATCCGATTGAAAATCTTTGGAGGGAGCTTAAAATTCGAGTTGCCAGGCGACAACCTCGGAACCTGAATGATTTGGAGGCTGTCTGCAGGGAGGAGTGGGCCAACATCCCTGCCGAAATGTGCACAAACCTTGTCACCAACTATAAAAACCGTTTGACATCTGTGCTGGCCAATAATGGCTTTTCTACAAAATATTAACATGGTGTTTGTCCAGGGGGTCAAATACTTGTTTTTCCTCATCAGATGGTTATCAATTTTAATAAATTCATATGATGTGATTTTCTGGAATTTTCTTTGGGATTCTGTCTTTCACTGTTAGAATGTACATATGATTAAAATTGTAGATTTTTGCATTCTTTGTAAGTGGGCAAACCTGCAAAATCAGCAAGGGGTCAAATACTTATTTCCCCACTGTATATATATATATATATATATATATATATATATAATTTTTTTTTTATATCTATAGCTTGTTTTATGATTCATGAGGAGTATACCGTTTTATTGTATTAATAAATGGCACTTTTTGAAGTATTAAATATCTCAACTCTCACTAATCCTTGCTTACTCATTACATGGCGTTAGTAGTTTTAAGGAGTAGGAGTTGCTATACATATTCAGGTGAGAACAAGGACAGGTGGTATCTGTGATCTTATGTGGTTGGCCTGTCTGGGCCAAAATGCCAGGGCTGATTTTTGGTCCCAGTCCGTCCCCTGTCAGTCCCTGTGGCTCAAGCAGAGGGAGCTTTTCCAAACTAAAGTTGATCAAGTCATACCTGAGGTCAACCATGTCCCAAGGATCACTGGCCTCGCCGTCATCAATATCAATCACTCAATAGGGGAGCAGATTTCATACGATGACATCATAGATGATTTTGCATCAAGGAAGGCCAGAAAGGTCAGGTTTTAGTTTTAGTTTGGGTTTTCTGTTCTTAGTGCTATAGTATAATAATTAGATTCTCTTCAGTGTGTCTTCACGTTTGTGTGATGAAGGATTTGTGCTATTTAGAATATGTCTATATTTTATTTGTATATTATTCTTAATATTTTATATTATTGTTGCTCTCTGCTCTTGTTAATTTTTTATGATTGTATATATTGTTTGCACATTAATGTATATAGTGTATATTTATTTTAAGTTCTGATAACCTATACTGTCATATTTTGTGCAGAATTGTGTTCATTGTCTTTTGGCAATGTTGGAGGTGGAGATTGTGCACCTTAAAAATGTGTTTCCTATTGTAATTGCAATAGTTAAATAATAATAGTTGTAATTATAGTTAAATTAAGTGTGTTTTCAAATGCTAGAAATACAATTTATATATACTGTAATATATTTGGGAGGTGGGGGAGTTGGCGCTCAAGAGGGTCTCGCCCTGGGTGTAATTCAATGTAGAACCGCCCCTGTATGTATTGCTAGTAAAGTAAGTCAAAATGTTGCCTTGGCCCACACCAAGAAAGATTTACTCTAACAAGGTAACCTTTTAAAGAGTGAGAAACACTTTAATGTTACAGCCAAACTGCTTGTTGCCGTTATGACGTGAGTCACACACACACACACACACACACACACACACACTGCTTTACTTTAAACGGTAATGGAAAAAGTCCCTGTTAATTTGCCTACCCTTACCACATCGTCATCTACTCTCTTCCATCTTTTCCTCCCTCTCCCCATGGCCCTGTCATGGTCACTCTCCTCCTCCTCGTCTTCTTCCCTGTCATGATGCTGTTTCTTCTTCTCTGTATAGCCAGCCACCTCTCCTCCTCCTCTTCTTCAGGTAATGCTGATGTTGAAGCAACTACTACAGCCCCAAACATGTCAGAAATGTAGGCACATTTTGAGGCATCCACCTGTATATTTTTGATCTTTTTCTCCTGTCATTTCTCTGCTCCTCCCTTGCGCTTTGGTGGTCGTTTGTCCATTTTTTGTGGATGCTAAACTTCCAGCATAACTATTACAGCTCGAGTCTCAGGGCCGGGAGTGGGGAAGGTGGTTTCTGGATTTGATTGGGTCAGGCCAGTGCCAATAAAGACAATTAACCAATGGGCTGCTGTCAGTTCTTTATGGGCCGGCACGGCCAAAGAAAAAAAAATGATGTCGGCGATTCAGCCCTAAAGTGCGTCGGCCCGCCGAGAAAATGCCCGGTGTGCCAGATGTCCAGCCCTGGTCAACTGTCACCCAAACTCCTGGGCTCATGAACGTTCCCTCTATTTTCCAGATCGGCCTCAGGTGATCGGGGCGTCTCAGCCAATCGTGGCCCCTCTGGGTGGTGATGTCATCCTGCCGTGTCACGTGGAGCCTCAGCTGAACGTGGAGGAGCTGACGGTGGAGTGGTGGAGGCCGGACGTCCCACGGACCCTAGAGATCCACAGAGCAACTACCGGTATGTCCACCGTTACCATGACAAACAGCACGAGGAGGACATGAAGAAGCCGTCGTACGCCGGGAGGACGGAGATGTTCACAGACGGCCTGAAACACGGAAACATCTCGCTAAAGATCAGCAACGTGAAGCTCTCTGACCAAGGGAGATACAGATGTCAAATCCCCAGTTGGGGAGGGCTTCACTTATTATGCTTAATGTTGGTAAGTTAGTTTTTATTTATTTTTTTATTAATAAAAAATGTTACTGTTGTAAAATAAACATTTGATCAGTCGGTACGTTTACATGCACACTAATCTTCCACTATTTTCCGAACAAGACAATATTCCAAATTTGATACGCATCACGTAAACAGCATATTCCGTTTAAATATTCACAATTAGGCCTTTTTCCAAATTTAGCATTTTTCTGATTAAGACGTGGGATATACCGGTATTATTTCGATTTTAGAAGCAAGCAGGACATTTTTAAATAATTATTTAGAAATATTAGTTGACAAAAGAGTGCGGATCGGGCCGCATTTTTCTGTTCGAGCCTGGCCCGCATCTGACAAGCATTAAGATATTTATGTCTGAGCCCGACACAGTTAAAATCTATTTTTTTTTCTCATACTAATAACACATACGTTAGTTTGTGTGGAAAGTTTTTATCAAGCAACTGTAGGAAGGCATTTGGAAATGTCAACAGATGAGCGCATCAGCGCACACGGGGCAACAAGCACGCTGATGTGACCGAGTCCGACCCGAACCCTAACATAACTTCTGAATATTTGTCCGAACCCGGCCCGCCCTGTCGGATCCCGTCGTGCTTTGGTCGGTTATCCATCCTCTAGTAGAGAGAATGCTGTTGCTGCTGCTGGAAGGTCAAAATAAGACCGCTTTAAAACTTGAAGGATTGTTGTGTCAACAACTTCTGTGACTAAATTATTACAAATCTTGTGTTTTCAGAGCCACGCTCTGTTGAAACCTGGACGACAAAGACACCGCTGCATCCCCATAATCTCCAAAGTCCAGGTCCAAACCATGAGACTGATGTTAAAGGTGAGAAAACAGACCAACTCTGTAAAGCGGGAAGCAAAGAATCGTTAGTGCTTTCCGTTTGACAAAATGCTGAATCATGCTTATATTTGTATGTCTGTATTCCAGTAAGTGTAGCTTTTGCCTCCGTTTTTTTTTCTTCACATCAGGTGATCGACTCTATCTGAGCGTACCGATCCTGGGTCTGGCTGTCTTACTGATCCTGGCTGTTGGAGTCGGATATTTATGTTATAGAAGGTATCGAAACTAAACCACAACCAGCGGGCCACACCAATCAGAGTCCGGGGAAAATCTACTGGCTGTTAGGACCGAGGTCGTGGTTGAGGTGTGTGACGGCTGCGACTATTCGTTCAAAACAACTAAGTCCTAAGGACGGTAATAGACTGATGGTTCGTCCAATCACCTGCCAGGTACCCTGACCTTGTCCAAACTGTTACAATGACGGCTTCGGTGTGTCCCAAAGCCTGACCAGCACGGTGCAGGTTTGGGTGTGAGGGCCTGTTGGCACACACATGGCATTAGAGAGACATTTTATAACTTTGATTGTTACAAGTTGATTTTCTTACTGACGTCTTTTTGAACACTGTCCTCTGACTCTCCAGTCACTCCAGTCGCTGGTGGACCGGCATACTTGACTTTTAACTTACCAGTTAACGCTAGCTAGCTATCTCGGTTGGCAGATCGCTGAACAAGAAATTTCTAGGTGCCCAAATGTTCCAGTTAACTTTGATGAAGTGAAAACGCAGTGAGAAGGTCAAAGTTTAATATAAACACGAACAACACCCAGGAACAAATTCAGGTCTATTTTAATGTTCACAGTGTTAGCATGGTTAGCATTGCTAAGCCTGTGGTATGATTGGCATGCCGGCGCATAGCCACGACCCTAAAGAGTCCCCTTCTTGATCGCCTTTTAAGATAAATGAGATCATAATTTACAAAATGAACATCATGCTGTACTGAAGAAGACTTGAAAGTACAACAAAAATAATATTGATTATTTTTGAGCCAGTGGAGTCGCCCCCTGCTGGAAATAAGATAGAATTCAGCTTTAAGACACTTTAGCATTGGCGTCACTTTTCAGGCCCGAAAGTTGCCGAAGGCTACTTTACCTGAGAAACACCAACGCACTGAACAACCTGAAGACAATTTTAAGTATTACTTTACTACATATTGCACTTTTGCCCCCTAGCTGGCTAGGGGACAAACACTATACATTTGTGTCTGTCTTGCTCAAACTACTGTTCTTTCTAAATGAATATCAGTTGTTTCTAATTTTCTTTTTAGTTTTATGTTCTTCACAGTTGTAACATTAACCATGAAGTATTTTTTTAAACAGAAAATTAGCTGGTATAGAGGATTTTAAAATGATCGGCTGGTTTTATTGCCGTATTTAGTGCCTTGATGCCAAGTGACTTCCAATAAGTGCATTCAACCATGAAGGTACAAACTCAGGAAAACTGCAAGATTCACATAGAAGAACATTAGCTTCAAATGAGCCAAAGTACAAATCAGCCAAAGTACAAAGTGCCAAACATTTTTATAACCATCATCTTTTTAGCCAAAGTACATTTGAAAGATATGTGCTTTTAGGTAGATGTGTAGACTTTCTGCTGCTTGTACTGACATTATATTAATGACATTATCAGGACTGTTTTCATGCATGTAGCCGCTGATACATGTAAGTCATTCACATTCCACAGTTGGCATGGCGGAGGCCATTAGAGGTGTCTCTGTGTGTTGTGCTGCCATCTTGAGGACAAAGTTTGACAAGTCTTTGAACCAATGTTACAGTATTAGAGTAATCGACACACTTTTTTGTTTTTGTTTTTTTTTGTTTTTGTGCTCAATTTAAAAAGAAATTTCAAACAAATATATGTGCAATATATTCATAAATAGTAAAATATACATCACTTAACTGCAAATGTTATTGATGCTATTACGGTTAATTATGGCAATGGCAATCTTATTTATATAGCGATAGACAGCAGAATCCATTTTAATTTACAGAGCAGAGGCTGCTGTATTCCTACTCAAGAGTTGTTTAATTGAAGATATTCTACTTTTTATTTTTACTGCTACTGAAAAAAAACTCAACATGTTTACCATTGAACGATCCTCATGGAGATTCTGTTAGTAGGAAACCCAGTTGCATTTGTTATATGTTGAACGTTTCTGGACCAATATCCAAAATTGGCTAAATCCATTCAACATTTATTTTAACTTCACATCTATAAATATTATGTTAGGGGTTGCTGGATGAAAACTGTTCCCAGATAATAAATACAGTTACTCTGTTGGATAAAATGTTTATATTTAAAGCTCTATCAAGAACTTCTCTGAATCGAAGTATTCCTATAAAAATACATTGCAAAGCCAAATATTTAAGAAAGAAATGTGTGGAAATATAGATATTACTTTATACTGTTTATACGCTCTACCTGTCATGTATTTTACTGTATTTGAATAACTTCAGGGATCCATTAATGTTTTTGTATTTATTGATTTATTTTCTTTTTGTCAAATTTTTTGTGTGGGCTTTCCGTGTATGTTGCGTGTGTTGTATGTTATTAAATAATAAAATGATAAATAAAAGTGATCTGATAAATGTTTTTAAGACCTGACATATATTATAACAACAATGAAATGTTTGTCAAAAAGCTGATGGTTACCTCTGGCAAAGAGTCATGTTTTCAGTTTGTTTGTCTGTCTGTCAGGTGTTTTTTGCCCCCAACGTCGCCTTCCAGGCAACGCAGCAATGGTTATGTTTATGGTTAAGGTTAGGGTTAGCTGCCTGGAAAGCAACGTTGGAGGCAAAAAAACACCATTGAGCGGTCTGTCATCTGAGAAACTGGCCGAACATTCATGAAACTTGGTGGAAAGGTGTAACATCTCTGGCTCTCTTTACCCCAGTATGAAGGAAAGCACAGACCAAGAAGGAAGTAGAAATTGCTGTATTCTTTGACGTGGAAAAGGCATATGATATGCTCTGGAAGTTTAAATTGGGAATTGGTGGTAGAGCATATAATTGGGTTTTGGATTTTTTTGCTTGAGAGAAACCTAGAAGTTAGAGTATAGGTGCAGAATACTCCAGTGTTTATGCGGTGGAGAATGGTATCCCGCAAGGAAGCGTTTGTAGTCCAGTGCTTTTGAACATTATGATAAATAATATATATTTTGTCATGTTGACCAAGGTGTGGGAAGGTCTTTGTATGCAGATGACGGGGCTTTGTGGATAAGAGGCCGCAATGTGGCGTTTGTAAATAGAAAAGTACAGGCTGCAGTTGCTCAGCTGGAGGGATGGACAAATAGATTGGGAATTCAAACTCAGGTGATCTGTTTTTCAAGACAGCATAACATTGCACCCATGATGGTAAAACTGTATGGTCAGACTCTCGAACAAGTAAATAATTAGATTTCTGGGTGTATGGTTTGATGAAAAGCTCCCATGGAATGTGCATATAGGAAAGATTCAGAATCAATGTAAAAGGTTATTAATGTACTCCGATGTTTGGCAGGAAAAGAGTGGGGAGCACGTAGATCATCTCTACAAAACATATATTGGGCTCTCATGAGACCTGTTGTAGATTCTGGTTGTATAGCTTTCATGTCAGCAGCAGAATCTCATCTCAAGAAGCTGGAGGTCTGAGCTCGGGCCCTGAGGAGCTGTAGTGGGTCTTTTAAAACATCTCCAGTTTCAGCGATGCAGGTGGAAATGGGAGCCTTTGAGAATAAGAGGGGTCAAGTTAATACTGGAGCCAGGCCCAGACGGCGGGCTCGTCAGCGAGCGCCTGGTGGCCGGGTTTGCCACGGAGCCCGGCCGGGCACAGCCCGAACAAGCTACGTGGCTCCCATCTCTCCAGCCCATGGGCCCACCACCACCTGTGGGAGGAACCGCTGGGGTCGGGTGCGCTGCCACATGGGTGGCAGTGAAGGTCAGGGGCCTCGACGGACCAGACCCGGGCAGCAGACGCTGGCTCTGGGGATGTGGAACGTCACCTCTCTGTGGGGGAAGGAGCCGGAACTGGTGCGGGAGGTGGAGCGCTACCGGTTAGATCTGGTGGGGCTTACCTCTACGCACAGTCTTGGTTCTGGAACCGTACTCCTGGATAGGGGTTGGACTCTTTTCTTCTCCGGAGTTGCCCAGGGTGTGAGGCGCCGGGCGGGTGTGGGGATACTCACAAGCCCCCGGCTGAGCGCCGCTACGTTGGAGTTTACCCCGGTGGACGAGAGGGTCGCCTCCCTACGCCTGCGGGTTGTGGGGGGGAAAACTCTGACTATGCACCTAACAGGAGTTCGGAGTATTCGGCCTTCTTGGAGACCTTGACTGGAGTCCTGCATGGGGCGCCAGTGGGGGACTCCATTGTTCTGCTGGGGGACTTCAACGCACACGTGGGCAATGATGGAGACACCTGGAAGCCTGATTGGGAGGAACGGCCTCCCTGATCTAAACCAGAGTGGTTGTTTGTTATTGGACTTCTCTGCTAGTCATGGATTGTCTATAACGAACACCATGTTCGAACATAGGGATGCTCATAAGTGTACCTGGTACCAGAGCACCCTAGGCCGAAGGTCAATGATCGATTTTATAATCGTTTCATCTGATCTGAGGCCGTATGTTTTGGACACTCGGGTGAAGAGAGGGGCGGAGCTGTCAACCGATCACCATCTGGTGGTGAGTTGGGTCAGGGGGTGGGGGAAGACTCTGGACAGACCTGGTAAGCCCAAACGTGTAGTGCGGGTAAATTGGGAACGCCTGGAGGAGGCCCCTGTCCGACAGACTTTCAACTCACACCTCCGGGGGAGCTTTTCGCATCCCTGTGGAGGCTGGGGACATTGAACCCGAGTGGACAATGTTCAAAGTTTCCATTGCTGAAGCTGCGGCGAGGAGCTGTGGTCTTAGGGTCTTAGGTGCCTCAAGGGGCGGTAACCCACGAACACCGTGGTGGACACCGTGGTCAGGGAAGCCGTCCGACTGAAGAAGGAGTCTTTCCGGATATGTTATCCCGGAGGACTCCGGAAGCAGTTGCAGGGTACCGGGGCCGAAGGGCTGCAGCCTCTGCCGTGAAAGAGGCAAAGCAGCGGGTGTGGGAGAAGTTTGAGAAGACATGGAGAAGGACTTTCGGTCGGCACCAAAGTGCTTCTGGAAACTGTTCGCCACCTCAGGAGGGGGAAGGGGGAACCATCCAAGCTGTGTACAGTAAGGATGGGACACTGTTGACCTCAACTGAGGAGGTAATAGGGCAGTGGAAGGAGCACTTTGAGGAACTCCTGAATCCGACTAATACGCCCTCTATGTTAGAGGCAGAGCTGGAGGATAATGGGGATTGTCGTCGATTTCCGGGCGGAAGTCACTGATGTAGTCAAACAACTCCACAGTGGCAAAGCCCCGGGATTGATGAGATCCGTCCAGAAATGCTCAAGGCTCTGGGTGTGGAGGGGCTGTCCTGGTTGACACGACTCTTCAACATTGCGTGGAAGTCTGGGACGGTGCCAAAGGAGTGGCAGACTGGGGTGGTGGTTCCCCTTTTTAAAAAGGGGGACCAGAGGGTGTGTGCCAATTATAGGGGTATCACACTTCTCAGCCTCCCTGGTAAAGTCTATTCCAAGGTGCTGGAAAGGAGGGTTTGGCCGATAGTCGAATCTCGGGTTGAGGAGGAACAATGCGGATTCCGTCCTGGTCGTGGAACAACGGACCAGCTCTTCACTCTCGCAAGGATCCTGGAGGGAGCCTGGGAGTATGCCCAACCGGTCTACATGTGTTTTGTGGATTTGGAGAAGGCGTATGACCGGGTCCCCCGGGAGACACTGTGGGAGGTGCTGCGGGAGTATGGGGTGAGGGGGTCTCTACTCAGGGCCATCCAATCTCTGTACGACCAAAGTGAGAGCTGTGTCCGGGTTCTCGGCAGTAAGTCGGACTCGTTTCAGGTGAGGGTTGGCATCCGCCAGGGCTGCGCTTTGTCACCAATCCTGTTTGTAATATTTATGGACAGGATATCGAGGCGTAGTCGTGGTGGGGATGGGTTGCAGTTCGGTGGGCTGGGGATCTCATCGCTGCTCTTTGCAGATGATGTGGTCCTGATGGCATCATCGGCCTGTGACCTTCAGCACTCACTGGATCGGTTCGCAACCGAGTGTGAAGCGGTTGGGATGAGGATCAGCACCTCTAAATCTGAGGCCATGGTTCTCAGCAGGAAACCGATGGAATGCCTTCTCCAGGTAGGGAATGAGTCCTTACCCCAAGTGAAGGAGTTCAAGTACCTTGGGGTTTTGTTCGCGAGTGAGGGGACAATGGAGCGGGAGATTGGTCGGAGAATCGGCGCAGCGGGTGCGGTATTACATTCAATCTATCGCACCGTTGTGACGAAAAGAGAGCTGAGCCAGAAGGCAAAGCTCTCGATCTACCGGGTCAGTTTTCGTTCCTACCCTCACCTATGGTCATGAAGGCTGGGTCATGACCGAAAGAACGAGATTCAGGGTACAAGCGGCGAAATGGGTTTCCTCAGGAGGGTGGCTGGCGTCTCCCTTAGAGATAGGGTGAGAAGCTCAGTCATCCGTGAGGAGCTCGGAGAGAGCCGCTGCTCCTTTGCGTCGAAAGGGAGCCAGTTGAGGTGGTTCGGGCATCTGGTAAGGATGCCCCTGGGCGCCTCCCCCTAGGGAGGTGTTCCAGGCACGTCCCAGCTGGGAGGAGGCCTCGGGAAGACCCAGGACTAGGTGGAGGGATTATATCTCCAACCTGGCCTGGGAACGCCGGGATCCCCAGTCGGAGCTGGTTAATGTTGCTCGGGAAAGGGAAGTTTGGGGTCCCCTGTTGGAGCTGCTCCCCCCGCGACCCGACACCGGATAAGCGGACGAAGATGGAAGTTAATACTGGCATACTGGGTTAATCTCCAGGGCCATTGTGATTGTCACATTTCATTAGTTTTGGATGGATCAGTGATGCTAAAGACTACAATATATTCTTACTGTTTCAATCTCCTCCATTCCTCTGTGGTTATTCCCCTTGCCAAGTTTATATCTCAACATACATCAGGAACTGGAGAATAGGTCAGAACTTCTTCCAGTATGGCGCTTAGTCCAGAATTATATTAAAAATAATTTCTTAAACTCTGTTTTCATCTTTACAGACGGCTCTAAAGGATCCAGACAAAGGGTGTGCAGGTGCAGCAGTGTGTATCCCGGTGAGTGATGCATCAATAAAGAAAAGGTTATTAGACCATTTATCAGTATACACTACAGAGTTGATGGCAGTGTTACTGGCATTACAGTGGATAGAGGAGAAGGGATTACCCTAAACTGTTATTGCATCTGACAGTTTTTCAGTACTTTCTAGCATTAGAACAGGCAGATCATCATCTAGAACAGATACCATCAATGAAATATTTATTATATTGTACAGAATACAGATCTCCAACCTGGTCTGGGAACTCCTCGTAATCCTCCAGTCGGAGCTGGTTAATGTGGATCGGGAAAGGGAAGTTTGGGGTCCCCTGCTGGAGCTGCTGCCCCTGCGACCTGACCCCGGATAATCGGACGAAGATGGATGGATGGATGGATGTATGGATGGATGGATGGATGGAGAATGCAAATTAAGGGTATGTTTATTGGTTTAATTTGGGTTCTTGCCCATGTTGGTGTGGAGGGAAATGAGAAGGTGGATATTCTGTCTAGTGAGCAAAGCAGAAGTTAAATCATTCATCAGGACATATGTACAAACAACATGGCAGGAGTACTGGGACATTAGTGAAACAGGAAGGCATCTTTATAATATACAAAGAGGTGTTGGTGATGGGAGGAAGGTGGGCTTTAAACGTAAGGAATAAAGTATCATTACTCGTCTCAGAATTGGACATACAGGTCTTAATTATTCATTACATAAAATAGGCAAACATTCTACTGGAAAATGTGCATATCATACTGTCACCAGCCAGAAACTGTTAATACACATAATTTATTGCAAGGACTACAATACCCAGAGTGCACCTTTATCAGACACTTCGTAAGGCAGACCATCACACATTTTCACTGTCAGGGCTTTTGGGGAAAACAGCCGGCAAGGTGTATATCACTATATTATTAAGTTTCTAAGAGAAATTGATTTAGTAAAGAGGATTTAGGTTTTGTTTTTTTCCTGCATTTATCTCTCATTCACACTCCAGTCCAGTGGGTGGCGGTAATGCTATTACAATACTATTGTTAGTTAGTGACATGTTTACATCACATTAGATTTATTTCTTGGTCCGGTTTATGAGGTTAGTGAGACATCTTTCACCACAACATTCAGTCAACACCTTCCTTTTATTGACAGGTTACATGTAACACTGAGAAACAATCAGAAACATGTCAACATTAGGGTTAAATACATGAAGAATTCATTTTTATAAATCTTCCTAAATCATCTTTTCATGTGTCCACTCCAGGAAATATCAAACTGGAGTTGGGTTGTTTTGATAAAGAATGGCATTTATCTTTCTTTTGCAAATTAACTTTTCACATGTAACATTGAAGACCAAATATGAATTAACGGTATATGAGTGCTTGACATGTATAAGTTTTAACACATCTGAAATATCCCAAATCTGTATTTAAGTTAGCCTGGATTTTTCAGCCACAAAACATTCAGTCATCACAGCGACTCAGTTCAGTATTTTGGGATTTTACAATAAGGTGCTTAACATGATTAAACTCAGATTTTAATACAAGATATGAAATGTAACAAAGTGATGCCGATAAACCCAAACAAAACAGCAGTTAAAACTAAAAATACAAAGATTATAAGAACTTTTATTAACATCATAATCAAATGTAATATTGAAATCTGATGCTTGTGTCACAATATTGTTTTACAGCAGACCTATTAAGCTTTTCTGTATTTTCTGTCACATCTATATCGGAATGGAATGAGGAATGTCAACTCATTCTCACAAACGTGTCCTTATGATATCGTACGGAAATGTATGCACACCAAAACATAAGATAGCCTACGAAATTAGGAGACCGCCAGCTGGTCTCCTAATGTGACTGGCTACGAGCTCCATACCGCTGAGCGGCGAATTTCGAATCCTACTATGGCCACACCAAGACCCGCCCTTCAATCACTATTATTGGCCATGCGTCCACGTTTACGCAAGATTACGCAAGGTAACATAACCTGATTTGTTCAGGTCCCAAACCCAACCAATCGAGCTGCTATTGAAGGGCGGGTCTTGTCGTGGCCACAGTAGGATTCGTAATTTCGCGACAGTCTACGGTAGAGACATGTTTGAAACCCAAGCTAATGTGTTTGTGTTCACTTCCTCTCTTTCACTAACACACACACACACACTCATAACAGCTTCATGGTGCAAACCTTCTTTACAGCTTACATACTTTGTATGGATTTTTTCGTTTGAGCAATCCAAATTTGTACGTTTTGATTTAAATCCCTCTCTTAAAAGAACTCCCACATTTTCCCAAGTTGTTTCACTGCGACTTCAGAAGATCAAGTAAGGTATGTTCTTTGTCCTTCACATTGAGGAAGTTGCCGAGATCTTTTGTATTCTTGTTTGTGAAACAGTCATAGACAAAAAGAGCAGCAAAGAACTCCTGTATGGTCAGGTGCACAAAGAAGAAAATCTTTTTCTGGGAAAAGACTTCTTCTTCCCTAAAAACTGTGCTGCATAATCCAGAGTAGACGGATGCCTCTCGAATGTCAATGCCACAGTCTTCCAGGTCTTCATCATAGAAGATGAGGTTGTTCTTCTGCAGATGAACAAATGCAAGCTTGCCGAGTTTCAGAAGAAATTCTGTATGTGTCTGCAGAAGTCTCTCTTGGTTTTTTACCCACAGATGTTACTTCACTGACAGACGTTGCCGGCTTGTTCTGCTTTCATCCAGGATCACGATAACACTGGCTTTGGCGAAATCTTTCCGATCATGGAGAGCAGGGTGATAATCAGTCAGGTGCTCATTCAAGCTTTTGTTTTCTGTACTCCGATTCAGCTCCCTCGACATTGAACTAAAAAATAGAGAAAATATTTTTACTTGTGTATATATAAAGTATTGTGATGTTGCAGGATGTTTCCAAGGCTAAATTCCATCATGGTATCACTTTAATTCATTAGATTTTTTTTTTTCTTCATTCATCATTTCACCATTTTCAAACTCTTTATGAATCTTTTTGAATCTTTGAATATGTAACCTCAATAGGCTTTTAGGTGCAAGATGTTTTGTTTACAGAATACAATAAATTAAATTAACCTTTGTATCTTTTCAACACCAAAGTAGGGCGGCTCCCTCATGGATATTGATCGCTTCCTCTCCTCGGCCATTTCTACTGCTGCAGCTGATACACAACTACAGGAAGACAAAACAATGTCAAGACGTTAGTAAAGGAAAAAATTGCATCATGTTATCACTTGAATTTGTTTATTTGGTCCTTTTCTACCTTACATTCCCTCTCTTATTTTAGATGCATTATCAACAACAGCAGAGATAATCAAAGACGGTCTGCAAGAGACACATTTTTTACATTCATTTGGCTTTTTTTTCCAAAGAAACTTTTTGAAGAACCAACTTGCACAAAAACAAATTCTTCTGTGCAGGGGCCTCATTTCTGCGTTGATTCTATTCTGAAAGATTTCGTGCGCCAAAAAGACAGAATTTTCATACGCAAAAACCTTGCCTTGTAAAGGAGCCATTGATGACCAATCATGAAATGGAAAAATGGGGAAAAAACCCGATTCAGTGATTGTGAGATCGATGTGCTCCTAACAGAGGTAGGACATCGAAACAAAATGCTGTTAGGAAGCCTCACACACAGACACCTACACTCAGACACGCACACATACAGACGCACAGACACACACAGAGACGCATAGACATACACACAGACACATAGCACAAAAACACACACACAGCAGGCCCAGTTAGGAGGAGGACACAGTTAAGTTTCATAACACCTACATTTATTACACATTTATTACACAATTATTACACTCGGGTCCAGTAGACCCGAACAACTCATATGTAATAGTTATGTGGGGGGGGGGTGTACCGTGTGCAGTCATTGAACATAAGTTATTTATGTTCTTCACAGAAAATTAGCCAAGGCCAGTGAGTTTGAGTTAGAATATATAATAAATAGCATAATATTTATTTATTATTAAAATTTAGAGTGTGCTCACATGCAGGCTGTGCGCTATGCATCCAGAGGACTTTATCCATGTGATATTTTGTGTTACCATCAGAGTTCACTAAAACGCAGTCTACAAAACCTTGGGAGCATTACACACGATAACACGCATGGTCAAAAGGTTGTGGAAAACTGGGCATATTTATTATTTAAGACGTTAGTTTTTCTAAAAAAAAAGGTGATGCTATATGATTTTTTTTCTAAATTAATGTCCAAAAACTTAAAATGAACACATTAAAACTATGTAAGAGCAATACAAATTACTAAAAAAAAAAAAAACATTTAAATGTGCAGCAGGTCTTAATGTTATATAATTATAATTCTATTATTATATTATAATACATATTTAGCATTGTAAATTGTAAGATGATCCTGTGTTTTTATGTAACAGTAACTCTTAGCCTACAGGAGAAGTTATCAGATAAACATAGTGGAGTAAAAAGTGCAATCTTCCCCTCAGAGATGTAGTGGAGTACTGTAGAAATCAGCAGAAAATGGTAAAGTACCTAAAAATTGTACTTAAGAACAGTACTTGAGTAAATGTACTTTGTTACAGCTCCTCACTTTATTTAAATATTGTTGTTAAACATAATATGACATTAATTATATAGTTACATTATAATGTAAAACAATATATAATACATTACATATCAAGTTTTAACACATTTAATGTAAGATAATACGGGGAAATGCATTTTAAAATTAAATGTTATAGGTCTAATCAAGAACAAAACTTTTACTTTTCAATTAAATGTCTCCTAGTTTAACTGGAAATCCCCCAAACCACACAGTTAACATCCTGCGGTCTGAGCATGAGAGGAAATGTTCCTCAATGTTCACAAACACTCTGCATAGTCTTGGATTTAGTTTTAATATGAGCTGGTGTCAAATTCCTTAGAGAGAACATACTTGGCCAATAAATACATTTGGAGTCTGATAAGGGATCAGAGAAATGTGTTTTCTGTTAACTATGATATATATATATATATATATATAGTATATATGTGTGTATATATATATATATATATATATATATATATATATATATAGTATATATGTATACATATGACAAACACAGAAAAATTTACAACAATTTACAATATGCACAGCAATTAAATATGTTAAAGTTTAAACTTAAATTATAAACGACTACTTACAAGTTTGTCAAATGGCCTTTCCTACCTTCCTGGTTCAGTGTTTTAGCAATAAGTTAAAAAGGAAGTGAGTCTGTAAGTCTAGGCGGATGTTTCTGATTGTCCATTAAAAAAGGAAGTAAGAGTCAACTGACACCTATATCCTGTTAATAGATGTTGAAACCATAAATAAAGGCAGTTGATACAGCCACTTGGACTGTGTCAGTGTCTGTCTGCTTCAATTCAGTTCATTTAAGAAGGAGACAGTGCACATTTATACAACACATGATTATACATGGGTTAAAAATGCCAGAATAATTTTTTATCTTCATCTATCTTATCAGTTTTTCATCTGTAGTCCCCTGGACTATATACGTTACAAACATAAACAAGGAAGAAAGACTAAACAAGCAGAGAAGAACTTCCTCTCTGTTGAATTCTTGCACAGACTTGTAATAATGTGTGATGTTGAACACATGTTTCAAAATCATTTTACAATAGCCTATTTATTTATTATTTAAAGAGAAACCAACGTTAAATATATGTAGGCTATTAAATAATGCCCCATTTGGTTCTTCTACTTCCACCAGAACATGAGTTAGTTTTTAATAAGACTAAAGAACAAGTGAAGCACACTTATGGATTTGAATGGACCGTTGGTGTCATCTAGTAGTGGAGAAAACTGACAATAACAAGTATTTTTGCTACAGCTACACCAGTTGGCGCATAGGTGAAAGCGTCTCAATGTTTACATACAAGCAGGGAAAATAACAAAAGGCAGTAAGCTATGCGTGCACATTTCTTATTAGTTCGCGAAATTTGAAAACGGTCAGGTTATTTATTTGATCAAGTCATTTCAATGCGTTCGAGCTCAAAGCTTTGCAGAAAACTTTGGTACCAGACAGTAACTCTGCTGCGCACGTTATATAACAGACAGACCTGCAGCCTAATAATATATCGACTCAGCAAGTGCGCACTTAACAAAGAACACCAGCTGCTCCGACCACACACACAGAAACACGGGAGCATAAAGCGCTACTTACTTTAAAGGCTTAAAACTAGTTTCTCCTTGTTGCGTTTTGAATGCTAAATATCTTCTCTGGACGTCTCATGGTGCAGTCAACGTTTGCCTTTACCACACTCGGCCTCGGTCGTCTGATCGTCCCGTCTGCTTGTTTATCTTTTTTTTAAACTTTCGGTTTCGAAGCCCCACCCCTCCCCGCTATAAATAAATGAACATCCACATTCCAGACTGATGAGAAACTGATGTTTAATTGTGTCGGTATAACATAGTTTATGATCATAATTAGTGATGTAGTTCAGTTTAAACCTCCGCAGCTGCTCCTGCAGTGACCAAACTTAATGCAACGCATTAGGAATCTATACAAAAACACCTGAAGTCTACGAGATTGAACCATGTTCTTGAAAGGAATATAAATGAATTGCGTAGCATATTCTAAATTCATTTTTGTAAATTCAAAGACCTGCTATTTCCCATTTTTTCAGTGTACTTTGATATGCTAATAAAAGTACACTTATATTTAGTGCACTTTGTTTACAGTGTACTAAGATTACACTACTGATGAAGTGAAATTAGTGTACACTTTCAAAAATTATACCAACTCTGTATTAAAAATAAGTGTACTTACTATAAGTGTACACTAAGTTACCACTATACATTTTTGTATTTTAACATATTTTATGAAAGTACTCTGATATGCCACTAAAAATACACTTATCTTAGAGTGTACTGTATAAAGTGTACAGAAGTCACACTTCTAATGAAGTGAGATCATAGTACACTTTAAAAAAGTATACTAACAATTAATTTCCAAAAAATATACTTCCCATAAGTACACAGAATTGCCACTCTAAGTATGTCAAATTGAATACACTTAAAAAAAAAAAACTTCTATACAATTTAAAATACATTAACAAAAAAGTACACTTTCAAAAAGTACATTTAAAAAATAATTTGATTACTGGTAAATTAGTATACTTACTTTTTGGACTCTGAAGTTGAACTTAATTACATCTATTTTGAAGTATACTTTTAAAAAGTACATATTAAATACTCTTTAAATAAAGCACAAAAAGTAGAAGCATACTTGTTTTATACTTCATGTACTTCATTCATATTTCTAATACACTAAAGTATACTACTTTTTTACCTGGGTGGTTCAGCAGTTAACTCCATCATCCTGCTGCATTTGAACGCTTACTGCCACACAAAGTGATAATAATACAAGGACGAATGCAGGGACTCCTACATGATGAACGCATTAATTAATTATGTATGAACTAATCATAACTGGCAGATGGCATTATTCATGCGAAAAATAAAACCACCGTGTTTTTTTTTTTACCATTGACGTTATCAGGGAGTTTTTAAAGGCTTCCAGTCTGTTTACCTAAATGTAAATACATGTGTGCTCATCTAGGCCTATATTAAATAGAGCTCTTACTCTGTTATTTAAGACATTCCAATTAAAAAAACGAAATACTATATTTAAGAATAGCCTATTTATTACCAATGATCAAAAAGAAGAGAAACTCCTTCAACCTCAATCCTGTTATACAAAAAAAAAATCAGGAAATGAAACCAGTGGCTCTTAAATGATCTCTACTGTCTGTGCTCATGTTCAGTTATAGTTTAGTGTACTTTTTTGGATGCTGTTATAAGATCAAATGTCTATGAATTCAAACAAGTATTCTTAGAATAACTGTTGTGTACGCTAAAAAAAATAGAAATGGCTAACAAGTGTCAAACTAGGAGTCAAGCTTGCTCACATGAGATGAAAAGATGGTTGGTGATACTGGGACGGTTGTGTATATGGTCTCATCACTCTAGGTTGTTTCTGATTGGAGGAATCCAAGGCTACAGCCGTCCCCTGGTCTCCCCTACACATGGCTGCAGCGCTGCAGTGGTCAGCATCTTCATCTTGACGGAATTGTTTTGCTATGACAAGGTCCCTTATTAAGCACGCACCAGCTCAGGTTTCACTGTTGACTATAACGTTAAAGAGGACAGAGACCGGTCAGTCTGATACTGCAGCGGTAGCGCTAGTGAAGAACAGAGACGCGCGTCTCTTTCTTTTTAGGGTGAGGCTATTTGCACCCCTGGTACAATTAGCAGTGTATGCTATTTGTACCCTGGTGCAATTAGAAATGAATGCTATTAGTACCCCGCCGGTGCACACAGCAATGTGTTCTATTAATATCCCGTCTGGTACAAATATCAATGTATGCTATTTGCACCCCTGTGCATTTACAGTACCTTGGCATATATTTACACACAGTTATCCATACTACTCATGTATTACACCTTTTTGGAATATTATCGCCCTGACATTCTTACCCTAACCATAACCAATCCCATTCCTCTTGCCTAAACCTAAGCAACCCAACCAGAGCAGGCATATTCATGAGTCTTCCCCTACCACCCCGCGTTCGCGGGTCCTGACTTGCGCAATTGCATGCAAATTATCCAATCCAAATTTATAAGATCACTACACAGGGGAGTCGAACTCCAAACTCCCATACCAAAGGTAAGCGTACTAACCATAGACCGTATATAATGGACCAATAGACCCCGTTGCTCTGGACGGAGACCAGTGAAGGCTATTAGAAGCACTTTTCCGGTGATGGCCAGCTTTACTGCGCAGCCTCCAACTGAGAGAATGTGACGTGAGCAACGTGTCTGAAAGTTGTAAGTCTTCTGGTAGCTGTGCCAAGAGAAATCTCAATCATTCCCAATCTTACAGATACGGAGACTGTAGGTGGATGTAAGGAGATAACATGGGCACAGGCTAATTACTGATCACTAACATGCTAGTTAACATTAGTAATTAAACCTAAACATCTCATGTAAGTCCAAACTGCCTGCGAGCTTCTCCTGTACTATATGGTAATTCCTCTACTATGCGACAGTAAGTCACTTGGTTATGACACAATCGTTAGCTTATCTTTACAAAAACGTCTGCTACGGAGCCATAACGTGAGCTACAAGGTAATGAAGCCTTTTATACATTGTCGTGTTTCTTTAGAACTAAACAACGGACAAATAGAGTCTTTAAACGCTTCAGATGTGAAGTTATTCGCAGTCAAGCGACGTAAAAAAAAAATGGCGGTCAGCGGAATGCTAACAGGAGGTGATGGCCAGTTAGCAACAAAATGGCGCCATGATGGCTCGAGTTCTGAAGCGAAGCTTACCCCCTTGGTACTAACCACTCACCTAGCAGTTCTTTCAGGATGTTTAAAACAAGCGTCGGTTGCTAGGTAACCAGACTGTATACAAAAAAAATAGGTATTAAACAAACCAACGGTTGTATGCTTTCACTGAAGACAGAAAGCACAACTGTAGCATCCATTTTCCGCTAGAAATTCAATTGTTACAAACTTTAGAGACAAAACTTCCCTAATATGCCAGTTTCTGCGGTCATGGAAGATGAACGTCCGCCATGATTTCGGTGCACGCGAGCAACGTTTTTTTGTTGTTACGTCACAGGGTGTAAATAGCTCAGCTGTGTGGCCGAGGCTATTCGTACCGGGGGTGCAAATAGACACTCTGTTCTTTTTACCAGGGGCGATTCTAGGATCTGACCTTTGGGGGTGCTCAGCCCCTAATGAAAAGTTGATAGCAGTTAAGCTAGGGGGTTTGGGGCATGCTCCGTAAGATCTTTTTTTTTTTTTTTAACCCTTAAATCATGACTTCTTGTGAGTTTTGGGGAAAGAAATAGACAGATTGAGATATGCAATTATGACAAACTATCAACAGATTCAAGGCATCTGCTGTGAAAAAAGATGGAAACTACAAAGCATGATTATTGCAGCACACATACCCAGGGGTGTTGGACTGGGGGGGGAAGGGGACTGAGTGCCCAGGGCCCTCATGTGAGGAGGGCCCAAAAATATGATAGAATTCATAGCTTTGGCTGCTGGAGGGGCCCATAGAAAATGCCTTTCACAGGGCCCAGAATTTGGAGCTACACCCCTGCACATACATTGAATGGTAAAATAAGCCTTAACATATTTTTAGACAAGATTATTCATGTTTTTTTCTGCTGTTGATTTTCAACTTTTTCATCTAATCTAATAATGCCTCTGAACCAGATGGAGAAAACACAACATCTCTTTTTCTTAAGAGCCTAGTCCTCCATGAAATGCATATGTTAATATAATGTGAATGGAATGTTTTAAGTGTTTTTGCCCGTATAATATATGTCCACTTTCTCACCTGGTTCTTCCAGGTCCCTCTCTTTGTCCACTCTCTCCATCCTTCTCTCTCTCTCCCCATCCTCCTCTCTCCCTCTATCTCCTTCCCTCCGTCCTATCACTGACAATCACATACAAAACATTTTGTAATCAACTAGAAAATAATCTTCAAATAATAAAATACAATAAAACACAGTAGTCCTACCATATACATGTCTTATAGGCTACCTAGCCATTTTCTCACCTTGTTCATCTTGCTCTCTCTGCCCTTCTCCCTCTCTATTCTCCTCGCTCCTTTGTGCTGTCAACCAGAAGGCAAATGTAATCAACTAATCAACAGAGAATGCATTGTGTAGGCTACCAAAGTAGAGCTGATGAAGGTCCTGCTACTCCCGAAAACATGTCTTTTCGCTTATTTCTTTTATTTGAGCCGCTTGGGTAACTTTTTTTCATTTTGGCGTTTAGACCATTGACATAACAGAAAGGTTTAGACCGTTTAGACTCTAGGTTTAGACCGTTTAGACTCTAGTCTTTCTCCGTCTCCGTGTACTTCCCATTTCTCCTGTCACAGTTTGTTTATCTTTGGCGGCGCACTGTGGGACGGACTAGTCCATTTCATTGTGAAAGTAGGGGGTGCTGACCTCTCTCAGCAAGCAGGGCGCCTGCAGCTGCTGGGGGCGCTGATATGCCAATTCCCCACACAGTGAAATGATAGAAAACAGGTGCTTCAGCACCCCTAAAAATAGCCTAGCGCCGCCTATGCTTTTTACCCTGTATTTTAATGGATAATTTCTGGGATTTAGGGCTTAGCTTCACCTTTCTACTCTGGACGTTCACTATCTGGACTGTGGTGGTCTGCACGGCTGGTGAAGGTAAGACATAAACTCATTGTGTGTCGCTACAATTAGCTTGTTAGTTCATATTTACCGGATTAATTAAAGAGAGACTGACTGTCGATGTAAGAAAAGTATTCAGATCATTTACTGCAGTAAAAGTGCTAAATACCACACTGAAAAAAATAATAAGTTGTATATATCAATTCGATAAGCCCATCATTAGTCAAAGTTATAGATCCAATTAAATTGCCATATCATTCTCCCTTATGTTTAGCTCAGCCCCCAGCCCCCAGGTACGTGACTACTTTCTTTATTATTAGACAGGGGAAGCACTTCCGGCTTTACGTGAGTTTTGGAAGTTATGGCGATAATGGCAAATGCCCTGTACACACACATACATACCCTAACCCATACACGCCTACATATTAATATCATGCTATCAACCAAAGCTATGGAAGCTAGGTATATGTTATATAGGCTATCTATGGGCATATGTAACAGCAGCGGGCTAACGTAGCTACGTTACGTCCGGTGGCTCTGTAGAGAGGCTCAAGGAGGGGTTTTGCTTGCTTTGCTTGGCTCTTGCATCATGTTAGGTTATATATATATATATGCATTATGCATACTGTATTCTACGTGAATTTCAACTAACAATCAGATGCAACGTTAGTGAAAGCTGATAGAAGTCGCCTTAGCTATAACTTTGCTTCTTCTTTTTTTTACATGAATGTATAGCCTAATGTTAGTTTTATGTGCTTTAGGCTCTGTCCCAGTAGGCTACCTCCCCTTGCCCTAACCTTCCTATAATGGCTTCACAACAAAGACGAGTGAAGAAGAGAGAGAGAGGGGGGAAGAGGGAGAGGAAGGGAGACAGCTTAAGGAAGCAGCTAGAAGAACTGCATCTTTGCAGAGCTGGATTAAAACTGTCAGCAGGCCAGCTGCAGGTGAAGCATATGATCACTTTATTTTGATATGTTGTGATGACCCCCCACACACACACTTTGTGGGTGGCTGATGTGAGCTGGGTAGGAGGCAGGCATAGGCGAGCAACCGTCCTACATTATTCATTTAATGTTTTATCAGAAGCATTTTCTATAAATTGGAGTAGAATAATAACTAAAAACAAATGTTTCATTCAATAATAAATGTGGTGTCCTATGTTGTATCTGTGCCGTTAATAGCATTGTGAATTAGTTTTATGTATCGTGCAAAAGTTCACAGAGCATTTGAGAATCTGGGGATCAAGTAAAATACTTTTACTAGCTTTAGTCATGTAGTCATGTTCTAATTGTTCTTTATACTACATAAATAAACATAAATATTATTTATGGTGCCACATCACAACAATAGTTATCTCAGCCAGAACCACTGAGTGCAGCCTCCTTCTATAAAAAGTAAACTGGCAGCACTAGAGTGTTCAGTTGTCTTAGTGTGTTTTTTAGCAGTGAAAGGGACACTATACTGTATCATGAGTTACTTTATTCAGATTCTAACAGCGGTGGAAGGAGTAACCAGATCCTTTACTTAAGTAAAAGTACTAATAACAAACTGTAAAAATTGTCTGTTACAAGTAAAAGTCCTGCATTGAAAATGTTACTTTAGTAAAAGTATGTAAGTATCATCAGGAGAATGTACTTAAAGTATTAAAAGTAAAAGTACTCAATGCAGAAAAATCCTCCCATTGTAGAAATTGTAAAGGATCCAAACAGCTGTGTGTTTAAAGGAACACGCCGACTTATTGGGAATTTAGCTTATTCACCGTAACCCCCAGAGTTAGACAAGTCCATACATACCCTTCTCATCTCCGTGCGTGCTGTAATGCTGTCTGACGGCTGCAGCAGGCCAGCACAGAACATGCAGGTGAATGAATTGCATGCAGGGAACTATATTCTCAGGCGGAAGAATATAGTACTTGGGCGGAGTGATATGCTCGCAGCAAGCCTGTCTGAGAATATAGTTCTTGGTTTGTTTACTGTTAGAAGATGGCTGTGTCTCATGTTACGTTGTTTTTTGTACACGCTGTGACTCTATAAATCACAACATGTAAATAGGAACATGTTGGCGTTATTTTGTCACTTTTCTCACAATTGGGAGCAGTAGGCTAGTTGGAACCAGTTACCTGCAGGATCTGTGCTAGGCTAAGCTAATGCTGGAGCCGTCAGACAGCGTTACAGCACGCACGGAGATGAGAAGGGTATGTATGGACTAGTCTAACTCTGGGGGTTACGGTGAATAAGCTAAAGTCCCAAGAAGTCGGCGTGTTCCTTTAATGGTCTAAATCATCTCAGCTGACTTGTAGTCCGTTATATTGTCGGCTAGTTTGCTTTTGAATCAAACATCAGATTTTATAAACTACATGTGTTCTGTGTGCTGACATCTGAATGTGTAAAGTAATTAGTAACTAAAGTAACTAGTAACTAAAGCTGTAACAGATGAATGTAGTGGAGTAACTAAAGTAACTAGTAACTAAAGCTGTAACAGATGAATGTAGCGGAGTAACTAGTAACTAAAGCTGTAACAGATGAATGTAGTGGAGTAACTAGTAACTAAAGCTGTAACAGATGAATGTAGTGGAGTAACTAAAGCTGTAACAGATGAATGTAGTGGAGTAACTAGTAACTAAAGCTGTAACAGATGAATGTAGTGGAGTAACTAGTAACTAAAGCTGTAACAGATGAATGTAGTGGAGTAACTAGTAACTAAAGCTGTAACAGATGAATGTAGTGGAGTAATTAGTAACTAAAGCTGTAACAGATGAATGTAGTGGAGTAACTAGTAACTAAAGCTGTAACAGATGAATGTAGTGGAGTAACTAAAGTAACTAAAGCTGTAACAGATGAATGTAGTGGAGTAACTAGTAACTAAAGCTGTAACAGATGAATGTAGTGGAGTAACTAGTAACTAAAGCTGTAACAGATGAATGTAGTGGAGTAACTAGTAACTAAAGCTGTAACAGATGAATGTAGTGGAGTAACTAGTAACTAAAGCTGTAACAGATGAATGTAGTGGAGTAACTAAAGTAATTAAAGCTGTAACAGATGAATGTAGTGGAGTAACTAAAGTAACTAAAGCTGTAACAGATGAATGTAGTGGAGTAACTAAAGTAACTAAAGCTCATATAAATAAAAGACTCAAGTAAAGTACATGTAGCGACTTCCTTGCAACCTCCATAAGCCGTCGAGAGGCTGAATCGGGGAACTTCACCTGTATGACGCGCCGTTTTAATAATTCAGACCCACTCTGAGATATGCTTTCAAGGATTAATTGTTCATTTGAAAGTCGGAAAAAAACATTAATAAACAAAATCCAGTTGCCTGAAAAATACTGCAAAAAGGTGAACGTAAATGTGGAAAAACTTGCGGTCAACAGAAAATGCAAAAACCCAAACTCACCCCCTCTCTAGCCTCATCCAAGCAGGTGCACAGGTGTATAAATAGACTGATTATTGTCAGACCAACCCCCCATGATATCCTACATTACGTAATAATAAACATACATGGCTCCTATAGTACAAGTACCTCAAAATTGTACTTAAATACAGTACTGGAGTAATTGTACTTAGTTAAATTCCACTGCTGGATTCTAATAATTTTCTTTAAGATGAGGCCCTACCACAAGGCTGTAGAGCAGAGAGTGAGGGAGAGCATGTGGAGCATAAAGCGTGATTTATGGTCCTGCGGAGGCTCCACGCAGAGCTTTCTCCGTAGCCTAAGTAAGTGGCCTGATGTTTATACTTGTGCACTGGTGTCTGCGTCGTTGTTGGACAAAGCCAACAAGGGATTTTATCATGTGTTTATTAAAGAATCTGCAGTCTTTGGGAAGATTAGATTGTGTTTCTCTCAGGGGATAAACACACTGGGACCCAGGTACTTTCATTTTCTGTTTGGTCAGTCTGGTTTGGGTCATGTGCCGTTTTCTCTCTGTGTCTCTGTGACTGAGTGGAAGTGGAGGTGAGAGCTGTTAGTTAGTAAATCAATACCCTTACTTACTATTCATCAGAATCCAGACTTTCTCTCACTCACCATACTTCTCTCCATTTTTAGAAGATAACATTTTCCCTCTATTCTCCAGATTGGCCTCAGGTGATCGGGGCGTCTCAGCCAATCGTGGCCTCTCTGGGTGATGATGTCATGCTGCCGTGTCACGTGGAGCCTCAGCTCGACGTGGAGGAGCTGACGGTGGAGTGGTGGAGGCCGGACGTTCCACCGGACCCTGAAGATCCACAGAGCAACCAGCGGTATGTCCACCGTTACCATGACAAACACCACGAAGAGGACATGAAGAAGCCGGCGTACGCTGGGAGGACGGAGATGTTCACAGACGGCCTGAAACACGGAAACATCTCGCTAAAGATCAGCAACGTGGAGCTCTCTGACCAAGGGAGATACAGATGCCAAGTCCTACAGTTGGGGAGGGCTTCAGTTATTAAAGTTATTGTTGGTAAATTGTAAAATAATAACAAGCATTTGATCATTGAGTACGTTTACATGCACACTGATACTCCACTATTTTTCTTAACAGTACACCTTAAAGGGGGCCCAAACCTTGCTACAGTTTTGTAAGGAGCCTTTAAGGGTGTATCTGCTCTGATCTGACCCTAATCCACCGAACCTGTTTTTTTTTTTTTTAAATCATTACAAATTTTGTTTTTTCAGAACCACGTTCTGGTAAAACCTGGACGACCGAAACGCCGCTGCATCCTAAAGATCCAAACGATGAGACCCATAAAGGTAAAGGTGAGGAAATGGATCAACTCTGTAAAGAGGGAAGAAAAGCTTAATAAGTGCTTTACATTTAAGAGGATGCTGAATCATGTTCGTGTGTGCCTGTTGTAAGGATGTTAGGGACTAAGATTAGAAAGCAATTTGTGGTGGTGTGGTGTGTGGAGGGGGGGGGAGATAAGGGTAAAGGGATAGGATGAATAAAAATGTTTTTTGCAACCTGTATTCTATAATGGATTTGAGTTGTAAAGTGATGATAAAAAAAAAAATCAATGCAACAAACAAAAGAAATGCTGGTTAGATGCTGTCCTCCTCTCCTACTCTTTCTTCAACACCTAACTAATCTATTTCTTTCTCTCCCAGTGACCCTGTCTTTCTGCTTGAGCAGCACTGGTTGAAGCTTGAAAATACTGTAAACAAATACAACATAACATACAGTACAGGCCAAAAGTTTGGACATACCTTCTCATTCAATGTGTTTCTTTATTTTCATGACTATTTACATTGTAGATTCTCACTGAAGGCATCAAAACTATAAATGAACAAATATCGAATTATGTACTTAACAAAAAAGTGTGAAATAACTGAAAACATGTCTTATATTTTATATTCTTCAAAGTAGCCACCCTTTGCTTTTTTTGATAACTCTGCAAACCCTTGGTGTTCTCTCAATGAGCTTCATGAGGTAGTCACCTGAAATGGTTTTACCTTCACAGGTGTGCTTTGTCAGGGTTAATTAGTGGAATTTTTTCCTTATTAATAAAAAAAGCAAAGGGTGGCTACTTTGAAGAATCTAAAATATAAGACATGTTTTCAGTTATTTCACACTTTTTTGTTAAGTACATAATTCCACATGTGTTCATTCATAGTTTTGATGCCTTCAGTGAGAATCTACGATGTAAATAGTCATAAAAAAATAAAAGGAAACGCATTGAATGAGAAAGTGTGTCCAAACTTTTGGCCTGTACTGTAACTGATTCCACTGGTCGGACTGTTGAGCTCTGTTCAGACTGATACCTCTATTTCAACCTGGTCCTCATCCTCAACACGTTGCCTTTTTCCGTCGCAGAAAATACTTTTCAATACTCATCTGGATTGAAGCAGCAAACATTCAGTGTAAGAGTAAAAAATGACATAACATTATTTATAAGGGGTGTGCAAAAAATTCAATTCACAATCGTATCGCGATCAAGCTCTACCGATTCAAAATCGATTCATAGAATTCCAAAAATCTATTTTATTTATTTACGTATATTTTTTTGTATGTCTACTGCAATCACAATTTTGAAGATGATGTTTTTTGGGCATTTTCAGCCTTTATTTTGATAGGACAGCAGAAGACATGAAAGGAGGGAGAGAGAGGGGGAATGACATGCAGCAAAGGGCCCGCTGTTTTGAGTGTAAACCTCTGACCGAATTTATCAGACATAAACCATGACAACCCAAGTTAGATATTAGTAATCATGGGTGCATTACTACGCGCCCCCCTGTGCTTCCGTTGGAGCAGTCACCCACTCATAGTCTAATAAGCACGGTGTCTGTTCCCCGACTCAGATCGGTTAAATCAAAGGTAAACAAAAGAGGGGCTATACTTAACAACCTAATTGGAATTAAAACGACTGCAACAATAGAACAAAATAGGAAAATTAGATGTGGACTATTAAATATTAGATCTCTGTCTTCTAAAGCATTATTGGTTAACGAGTTGATATCAGATAATAACATTGCTTTATTTTGTCTTACTGAAACCTGGCTGGGCCATGAAGACTATGTTAGTCTAAATGAAGCCACCCCTCCCAATCATATTAATACTCAAATTCCTAGAGGCTCAGGCCGAGGAGGGGGAGTTGCAGCCATCTTTGATGCAAGCCTGTTAATTACTCCTAAACCTAAATTAAATTATAACTCCTTTGAAAGTCTTGTTCTTAATCTTCAACATCCAAAATGGAAAACATTACAGCCAATTATATTCGTTGTTATTTACAGGGCTCCAGGTCCGTATTCTGAATTTTTATCTGAATTCGCAGAGTTTTTATCATGTTTAGTCCTTAAATCAGACAGAGTACTTATTGTAGGTGATTTTAATATCCATGTGGACGTTGACAATAATAGCCTTACTACTGCTTTCAACTCATTACTGGATTCAATCGGTTTCAGTCAGAGTGTGCACAAGGCCACGCACTGTTTTAACCACCCCCTCGACCTTGTGCTGGTATATGGTATTGAAATTGAGGATTTAATAATATTTCCGCAGAATTTGGTATTATCAGATCATTCTTTAATCACTTTCGAATTCTTACTACCTGACTATATTAAATTAGATAAAAGCTTCTACACCAGATGCCTATCTGACAGTGCTATGGCTAAATTTAAAGAAGATATTCCAACAGCATTCGACTCTATGTAATGCCTTAACATAACAGAGGACCTCTATGTTAACCTCAGTCCCTCTCAAATTGATACATTTGTAGACGGTGCTACGACTTGCCTACGGACGACCTTAGACTCCGTTGCTCCCCTGAAAAAGAAGATGATGAAGCAAAGGAAATTAGCACCTTGGTATAACTCCCAAACTGGCAAATTAAAACAAATCTCGCGAAACCTCGAATGTAAGTGGCGTTCCACAAAATTTGAAGAATCCCGTTTGGATTGGCAAGAAAGTCTGAAAACCTATAGGAAGGCCAGATCAGACTATTACTCATCACTAATAGAAGAAAACAAGAACAACCCAAGGTTTCTTTTCAGCACTGTAGCCAGGCTGACAGATAGCCACAGCTCTACTGAGCCATCTATTCCTCTAGCTCTGAGTAGTGATGACTTCATGAGCTTCTTTGATGATAAAATTACAACAATTCCATCCATCCATCCATCCATCCATCCATCCATCTTCGTCCGCTTATCCGGTGTCGGGTCGCGGGGGGAGCAGCTCCAGCAGGGGACCCCAAACTTCCCTTTCCCGAGCAACATTAACCAGCTCCGACTGGGGGATCCCGAGGCGTTCCCAGGCCAGGTTGGAGATATAATCCCTCCACCTAGTCCTGGGTCTTCCCCGAGGCCTCCTCCCAGCTGGACGTGCCTGGAACACCTCCCTAGGGAGGCGCCCAGGGGGCATCCTTACCAGATGCCCGAACCACCTCAACTGGCTCCTTTCGACGCAAAGGAGCAGCGGCTCTACTCCGAGCTCCTCACGGATGACTGAGCTTCTCACCCTATCTCTAAGGGAGACGCCAGCCACCCTCCTGAGGAAACCCATTTCGACGCTTGTACCCTGGATCTCGTTCTTTCGGTCATGACCCAGCCTTCATGACCATAGGTGAGGGTAGGAACGAAAACTGACCGGTAGATCGAGAGCTTTGCCTTCTGGCTCAGCTCTCTTTTCGTCACAACGGTGCGATAGATTGAATGCAATACCGCACCCGCTGCGCCGATTCTCCGACCAATCTCCCGCTCCATTGTCCCTCACTCGCGAACAAAACCCCAAGGTACTTGAACTCCTTCACTTGGGGTAAGGACTCATTCCCTACCTGGAGAAGGCATTCCATCGGGTTTCCTGCTGAGAACCATGGCCTCCGATTTAGAGGTGCTGATCCTCATCCCAACCGCTTCACACTCGGTTGCGAACCGATCCAGTGAGTGCTGAAGGTCGCAGGCCGATGATGCCATCAGGACCACATCATCTGCAAAGAGCAGCGATGAGATCCCCAGCCCACCAAACTGCAACCCCTCCCCACCCGACTACGCCTCGATATCCTGTCCATAAATATTACAAACAGGATTGGTGACAAAAGCGCAGCCCTGGCGGAGGCCAACCCTCACCTGAAACGAGTCCGACTTACTACCGAGAACCCGGACACAGCTCTCACTTTGGTCATACAGAGATTGGATGGCCCTGAGTAGAGACCCCCTCACCCCATACTCCCAGCAGCACCTCCCACAGTATCTCCCGGGGACCCGTCATACGCCTTCTCCAAATCCACAAAACACATGTAGACCGGTTGGGCATACTCCCAGGCTCCCTCAGGATCCTTGCGAGAGTGAAGAGCTGGTCCGTTGTTCCACGACCAGGACGGAATCCGCATTGTTCCTCCTCAACCCGAGGTTCGACTATCGGCCGAACCCTCCTTTCCAGCACCTTGGAGTAGACTTTACCAGGGAGGCTGAGAAGTGTGATACCCCTATAATTGGCACACACCCTCTGGTCCCCCTTTTTAAAAAGAGGAACCACCACCCCAGTCTGCCACTCCTTTGGCACCGTCCCCAGACTTCCACGCAATGTTGAAGAGGCGTGTCAACCAGGACAGCCCCTCCACACCCAGAGCCTTGAGCATTTCTGGACGGATCTCATCAATCCCGGGGCTTTGCCACTGTGTAGTTGTTTGACTACATCAGTGACTTCCGCCTGGGAAATCGGCGACAAATCCCCGTTATCCTCCAGCTCTGCCTCTAACATAGAGGGCGTATTAGTCGGATTCAGGAGTTCCTCAAAGTGCTCCTTCCACCGCCCTATTACCTCCTCAGTGGAGGTCAACAGTGTCCCATCCTTACTGTACACAGCTTGGATGGTTCCCCGCCCCCTCCTGGTGTGGCGAACAGTTTTCCAGAAACACTTTGGTGCCGACCGAAAGTCCTTCTCCATGTCTTCTCCAAACTTCTCCCACACCCGCTGCTTTGCCTCTTTCACGGCAGAGGCTGCAGCCCTTCGGCCCCCTCGGTACCCTGCAACCGCCTCCGGAGTCCTCCGAGATAACATATCCCGGAAGGACTCCTTCTTCAGTCGGACGGCTTCCCTGACCACTGGTGTCCACCACGGTGTTCGTGGGTTACCGCCCCTTGAGGCACCTAAGATCCTAAGACCACAGCTCCTCGCCGCAGCTTCAGCAATGGAAACTCTGAACATTGTCCACTCGGGTTCAATGCCCCCAGCCTCCACAGGGATGCACGAAAAGCTCCGCCCGGAGGTGTGAGTTGAAAGTCTGTCGGACAGGGGCCTCCTCCAGACGTTCCCAATTTACCCGCACTACACGTTTGGGCTTACCAGGTCTGTCCAGAGTCTTCCCCCACCCCCTGACCCAACTCACCACCAGATGGTGATCGGTTGACAGCTCTGCCCCTCTCTTCACCCGAGTGTCCAAAACATACGGCCTCAGATCAGATGAAACGATTATGAAATCGATCATTGACCTTGGCCTAGGGTGCTCTGGTACCAGGTACACTTATGAGCATCCCTATGTTCGAACATGGTGTTAGTTATAGACAATCCATGACTAGCACAGAAGTCCAACAACAAACAAACACTCTGGTTTAGATCAGGGAGGCCGTTCCTCCCAATCACGCCTCCAGGTGTCTCCATCATTGCCCACGTGTGCGTTGAAGTCCCCCAGCAGAACAATGGAGTCCCCCACTGGAGCCCCATGCAGGACTCCAGTCAAGGTCTCCAAGAAGGCCGAATACTCCGAACTCCTGTTTGGTGCATATGCACAAACAACAGTCAGAGTTTTCCCCCCCACAACCCGCAGGCGTAGGGAGGCGACCCTCTCGTCCACCGGGTAAACTCCAACACAGCGGGCGCCAGCCGGGGCTTGTGACTATCCCCACACCCGCCCGGCGCCTCACACCCTGGGCAACTCCGGAGAAGAAAAGAGTCCAACCCCTATCCAGGAGTATGGTTCCAGAACCGAGACTGTGTGTAGAGGTAAGCCCCACCAGATCTAACCGGTAGCGCTCCACCTCCCGCACCAACGTAACCAAATTACAACAATTAGAGATAAAATTCATCATCTTTTGCCCTCAACTTCTAACGGTTCACCTTTAAACGCAGAGTCGCTAGAAATAACGACTAGTCTCGACATATACTTAGACTGCTTTTATCCTATAGACCTTCAACAATTAATGTTAAAGATATCCTCAGCTAAGCCATCTACCTGTCTCTTAGACCCCATCCCAACGAGATTACTCAAAGAAGCGTTACCCGTGGTTAACACCTCTCTACTAGATATGATCAATATGTCCTTATTAACAGGTTATGTACCGCAGTCATTTAAAGTAGCTGTGATAAGACCTCTTCTGAAAAAACCCACCCTCGATCCTGAGGTCTTAGCAAACTATAGACCTATATCTAACCTTCCCTTTCTATCCAAGATCCTTGTGAAGGTGGTTGCTAATCAGTTATGTGATTTTCTACATAGCAACAGTTTAGTTGAAGACTTTCAATCAGGATTTACAAAGAATCATAGCACAGAGACGGCACTGGTGAAAATTACTAACGACCTTTTAACTGCTGCAGACAAAGGACTTGTCTCCATACTTGTTTTATTAGATCTTAGTGCTGCATTTGACACTATTGACCATTCAATCCTGTTACAGGGTTTGGAACACTTGGTTGGCATTAAAGGAATTGCTCTAAGCTGGTTTAAGTCCTATTTCTCTGATCGATCTCAATTTGTTAATGTTAATGATAAATCCTCTAAGTACGCTAAAGTTAGCCATGGGGTTCCACAAGGCTCCGTGCTTGGACCAGTTCTATTCTCCTTATATATGCTTCCTCTAGGCAATATTATTAGGAAACACTCAATTAACTTTCACTGTTATGCGGATGACACAATTATACTTGTCAATCAAACCAGACGAAACCAGTCAGCTAGCTAAATTTCAAGCGTGCATTAAAGATATAAAATCCTGGATGACCTATAATTTTCTGATGTTAAACCCAAACAAAACTGAAGTTATTGTACTGGGCCCTAAACACCTCAGAACCTCATTATCTAAAGACATAGCTACTCTGGATGGTATTGCCCTGGCCTCCAGCACTACTGTCAGAAATCTAGGAGTTATTTTTGATCAGGATATATCCTTTAATGCCAATCTAAAACAAACCTCAAGAACAGCCTTTTTTCATCTTCGTAATATTGCCAAAATTAGGAATATCCTGTCTCAAAACGACGCTGAAAAACTAGTCCATGCATTCGTTACTTCCAGGCTGGACTATTGTAATTCCCTACTGTCAGGTTGCTCAAATAAGTCCCTTAGGACTCTCCAGCTGATCCAGAATTCTGCAGCACGTGTTCTCACAAGAACTAAGAAAAGAGATCATATTTCTCCTGTATTAGCTTCTCTGCACTGGCTTCCTGTTGAATCCAGGATTGAGTTTAAAATCCTTCTCTTGACCTACAAAGCTCTAAATGGTCTAGCACCATCATATCTAGAAGAGCTCCTAATACCCTATTGTCCCACTAGAGCACTGCGCTCCCAGAATGCAGAGTTACTGGTGGTACCTAGAGTCTCTAAAAGTAGAATGGGAGCCAGAGCCTTCAGTTACAGTGGGGGAAATAAGTATTTGACACCTTGCAGGTTTGCCCACTTACAAAGAATGCAAAAATCTACAATTGTAATCATATGTACATTCTAACAGTGAAAGACAGAATCCCAAAGAAAATTCCAGAAAATCACATCATATGAATTTATTAAAATTGATAACCATCTGATGAGGAAAAACAAGTATTTGACCCCCTGGACAAACAGCAAGTATTCTGGCTCCTACAAGTCAATTAGTCTTTCTTTAAGACACAGCCCCAATCCGAACCAATTATCTACATCAAATACACCTGCCTCACCTCGTTACCTGTATAAAAGACACCTGTCAACACCCAAACAACCAGCATCCAACATCACCACCATGGGCAAGACCAAAGAGCTTTCTAGGGACATCAGGGACAAGATTGTTGATCTGCACAAGGCTGGGATGGGCTACAAGAGAATCGGAAAGCAACTTGGAGAGAAAAGATCAACTGTCGGTGCAGTTATCAGGAAATGGAAGAAGCACCACACCACCGCCAACCTCCCTCGGTCTGGGCCTCCACACAAGATCTTGCCTCGTGGGGTGTCCCTGATCATGCGAACGGTGAGGAATCATCCCAAAACCACAAGGGGGGACTGATGAATCAACTGAAGGCAGCTGGGACCACAGTTACAAAAGAAACGGTTGGTAACACACTACGCCGTCATGGATTGAAATCCTGCAGCGCACGCAAGGTCCCCCTGCTCAAGAAGAAACATGTACAGGCCCGCATGAAGTTCGCCATTCACCACCTGGACGACTCAGAAGAGGCCTGGAAGAAGGTGATGTGGTCAGATGAGACCAAAATAGAACTTTTTGGCCTCAACTCGTCGTGTTTGGAGGGCAAAGAACACAGAGTACAACCCAAAGAACACCATCCCCACCGTCAAGCATGGTGGTGGCAACATCATGCTTTGGGGGTGCTTTTCAGCCAAGGGGACGGGACAACTCCATCATATTGAGGGGAGGATGGACGGGGCCATGTATCGTGGAATTCTGGACCGACATCTCCTTCCCTCAGTGAGAGAGCTGAAGATGGGTCGAGGATGGGTGTTTCAGCACGACAACGACCCTAAGCACACCGCCAAAGCAACAAAAGAGTGGCTGAAGAAGAAGCACATCAAGGTTCTGGAGTGGCCTAGCCAGTCTCCAGACCTGAATCCGATTGAAAATCTTTGGAGGGAGCTTAAAATTCGAGTTGCCAGGCGACAACCTCGAACCTGAATGATTTGGAGGCTGTCTGCAGGGAGGAGGGGCCAACATCCCTGCCGAAATGTGCACAAACCTTGTCACCAACTATAAAAACCGTTTGACATCTGTGCTGGCCAATAATGGCTTTTCTACAAAATATTAACATGCTGTTTGTCCAGGGGGTCAAATACTTGTTTTTCCTCATCAGATGGTTATCAATTTTAATAAATTCATATGATGTGATTTTCTGGAATTTTCTTTGGGATTCTGTCTTTCACTGTTAGAATGTACATATGATTAAAATTGTAGATTTTTGCATTCTTTGTAAGTGGGCAAACCTGCAAAATCAGCAAGGGGTCAAATACTTATTTCCCCCACTGTACGTTAGTCATGCAGGTTAGTGAACAATATTTTTTCCTCGTCCTTGCTAACCCGTCCCTCCCTGCCCTGTAACGGGATTTCTGTTTTAATTTAATTTAGTTTAATATGGCTTTTCAATTAAACGCTTTGTTCACCTGTCTGCCATATAAGTTACAGAGGGGATACACAAAATATCAGGTCGTTTTTCATCTGATATAATGTGTATCCCTTCCCCTACCATGCACAGTGTCTGTCCTGTCATCATGTGTGTTATTTACTTTGTCTACCAGGTCACATTACATAACTTGAGTTAATATGGAGATGTGTGCTGTTTTTTAGCCACATACACCTCCATATTAACTCAAGTTATTTATTGTGACCTGGTAGACACAGAAAATAACACACATGATGACAGGACAGACACTGTGCATGGTAGGGGAGGGGATACACATTATATCAGATGAAAAACGACCTGACATTTTGTGTATCCCCTATGTAACTTTTGCTTTAAAACCACATACACCTCCATATTAACTCAAGTTATTTATTGTATAGCTAAGGAGCATGTCAGTATGGAACTTTGGAAAACACTGTCGAATAATCCACAATTAAACAATTCACACGTTGCTTTAATGTAACAGAGAAATACACGTATTTATGTAGATAAATGAGATCCTTGTTACTATGGAAAACCCTGTCAGTCTTCCACTATGTAACTTTTAGCTGCAGCTAAACGCTAACGACACTGGCTCCGGTGCTGCAGAGCCCGGGCGCAGCGCCGCTGACCCTCGGTAATACAGACTCCGGTAAAAGTGAAAATGAAAACGTTTGTTTTTATTATTCCCGTTTTTAAATCATAGTTGCCATCCATTTCTCACCACAGCGTCGTTTACTCCTCCGCCAGGCTGCGTAAGACGCGTTCATATCTTATTTATTTGGCTGGACCTGTTCACATCTCCCCATTTGCGCTGTTTCACACACTTTATTTGCTTACTTGCATGGTTAAAGAAAATAAAATACATCCATGAATAAAACCAACCGCCCTCGATTCTAAAAACACATTTCCGTTTTATGCTGGTTAGGATAGGAACTTCTTTTAAAAGCCAGGCCTTGTTTGTGGTAGTGGACACCTTCTACTTTTACTAAAGTAAATATGTCTCTGGTTATTTGTACTTTTATTTAAGTACTGAGATTCAGTACTTCCTCCACCGCGGCTCCGACAATCTCCGAAAACCTGTTTCCCAGGAGGTGCACAGGAAGTGTCATGTCCTTATATGGGAATTTGCCTGGCGTTTTTTTATGCTAATTAGGAACAACTGGCACGCGCTTTCAGTTACAAAGACATGGGATTCATCAATCCTAAGAACACAGATGCGAACAAATCTGCTGTTTAAGAACACGTCATGAATCCGACGTAGACTTTTCTTAGGAACCTTCTGAAGAACATATTTAAGAGAAAACTTAGGAAGATATTGGTGAATGAGGCTCATTGTGCGTAATTTGGACTGACGTTGAGATGCATGTTGTTCTGTAACTGGTGTGGCGCTGCCACTATTCTCTTGATTTCCACTTCGACATTAGACATTTTTTTTGAGTGAAAGAGACATTACATTTAGAATATATGATATCATCACAGGTAACAAGCTAACCATGGCAAAGTGTTGTGCTAATGCTGGGAACAGGCACATTGTATCTTTATAGTTGTAATGTGACAGACTTAGGTTAATATTTCACCAGGTCCGAGGGCTAGAGGGATGTGTTAAGTAGACCCCATAAAGTTATTCCACAACTGATTTTAATACTGTACTGTCTGGACAAGCTTTGAATTCATAAGATTTATGGGAAAGATCAGATGGCCAGAGACTTGACTTGGACTCGTGGCAAAAGACTCTGCTGTGTGCATACTGCGCAAAAGCACCACTCGCGCCTAGCTTATTTAATTGTATAGCCTTGTTAGGCTATGCGCGGGGTGTGTCAACTTTTTTTATGAGATAGAGAGACCCCCTTGAAACAAAAAGATAATTCGAACACTGAACTAGTTCATGTAGAAAGTGGACTTTCCCAACACTGACTCCTGGGTTAGCCATTGTCAGCAATACTCAGTTGTCAACAACGCTGTAGTGGCAATCTGTCCACAAAAAAATGCCACTGCAGGGAATTAGAAACCATTTCCAACGCTTGCTGGTGCAAATAATCAGGTCCTCGTCATCGTCTAAAGGTTAATTCTGAATTTTATAAATGCATATAAAAACACTACAAAAAGACTGACTTGAAAATATTAAAATCGAGCAGACGAGGTCTAAAAACATCACTCGCACACAGCTGAGGTAGGAAAACTGTGTGGCTTCCAAGATCCTAATTCCTCCATCCTCCCTTTCTAACCTCTGATCAGCAAACACAAAAACAGGCGCGCAGGTGACTTAGCAAATAACCATTCACACAAACCTACCACACACACACACACACGGTACACACATAATTTTTAGACAGACAGACAGACAGACAGACGTTTGGACACACCTTCTGATTCAGTATTTTTTATTATTATCTACATTGTGGATTAATACTTATATATCAAACTATGAAAAAACACCAATGGAATTGTGTAGTAAAGGAAAAAGTCAACCACAAACCAGAATGTTATATTTATATTTTAGTTTCTTCAAAGTAGCCACCTTTTGCTTTGATAACAGCTTTGCACACTCTCAGTCAGCTTCCTGATGTAGTCCCCAGGAATGGTTTTCCAAAGTCTTGAAGGAGTTCCCAGAGGTGCTGAGCACTTGTCGGCTGCTTTGCCTTCACTCTGCGGTCCACCTCATCCTCAAATAGCCCTTACACAGCCTGGAGGTGTGTTTGGGATCATTGTCCTGTTCAGTGGCGGCGCCAGGGAGGGGCTAGGGGGTGCTGTAACACCCCCTAGGTTTGCCATAGCACCCCCTTAGCACCCCCAAGAAATTGCTGTGGTTGATTTATAAATAAATAAAAAATTGTTAATGTGTAAATAGTATAATTTGTATTTGAAAAATGAATAAATGCATTAATAAAACAAATTTTAGGCTAAAAAACATAGGTGATCGTATTCAGCCAAAGGGTGCAGCACACATTGAAATTTTGACCTTACTTCCGCAGTAACGTTTTCACAAAGAAGAAGAAGAGCTCAATATTTGGAGCCGTTAGGATCAGAGAAGTGAGTCTAACACTAGCAACGGATAGTTTTTTACTCCCTCAACGTCAAGGTGTGGAGACTTTATCAAAACCTGTAAATGAGACTGAGAAATATGGTGAACCTGTCACCAACCGGGACGAAGAAAAGCGTCCGGAGGAAGATGAGCTGACCACGGCCATGATTGCTGCTGCTGAGGATGCTTAACGTCACCCTGCTGTACATGACATTAGACCAGGGGATCACACAGCCAGGCCACAGTGGGGGAGTCAGCAGAAAGGGGTCCATGCAAGAACTTTAGGCTACTCTTATCTCATGCAGAGATATAGCATGCAGTGAATAAATGGATCTAAAGTTATAGGCTACAGCGCACTGGACATCGGTTTATTTTTAGCCCAGAAAACGTGTTCGCCCTCAGTGGCTTATTTAAATATATTAAGTCACTACAGATATGACTACAGTATTTTGACCATACGTGCAAGTGTGAAAACTGTGTGAGGATACATGCGCGTGTGTTTTTATGTGTGTGCTTGGCTGTGTATGGTGTATGACCTGCTGCATTAGCCTACTCTTCTGAGCCACTGTATGAAAGCTGCAGTAATGATTGTTTGAACCCGGCTTGTTGGTACCCGGCTGGTATTTGAAATATGTTTGGTGGGCTAATCGGAGTTCAATGGTGCTGTTGTATCGGCAACTTTAGTAAACCGCGGCGGGGGTGGGTGGGCATCTGCGCGAGTGTGTGTAACGTTAGCTATTTGTGTCAAGGGAAACTCAACATTTCAGAGCACCCTCACTGAAACGTCCAGCAACCCCAAAGCACCAGCAAAAGAAAATATGTGGCGCCCTTCACTGGTCCTGTTGAAAAACAAATGATGGTCCCACTAAGCGCAAACCATATGGGATGGCATGTCGCTGCAGGATGCTGTGGTAGCCATGCTGGTTAAGTAAAGTCAAGTTTATTGATATAGCACGTTTAAAACAACCAGAGGTGACCAAAGTGCTGTACAAATGGAAGTGCACGGCACAACAAGTAAAATCAAAGCAAAAGGAGTCATAAAATAACACAAATAAAAATAAAAGATTATTAAAATGCTAAATACCTCAAAGAGCACCCAAAGGCCTTTGAGAACAAATATGTCTTGAGGTGTGTTTTAAAACTGTCAATGGAGGGGGAACATTAAAGTGGGAGACTATTCCAAAGCTTTGGAGCTGCCACAGGAAAGGCCCAATCTCCCTAATCCACTAACCTCGATTGAGGAACAGTTAAAAATAATTGATTGGAGGATCCAAGAGGCCTGGAATTGGAGTAGGGGCTGAGGAGTTCTGAGATATACTGAGGAGCCTGACCACGAATGGCTTTAAAAACAAATAAAAGAATCTTAAAATCAATCCTGTATTTAATAGGTAGCCAATGCAGGGATGCCAGAAGCGGTGTGATACTTTCACTTTTCCTTTTGCCAGTCAGGAGTCTCGCTGCAGCATTTTGCACCAGCTGCAGGCAAGACAAAGAGGAATGGCCAACACCCAAGTACAGTGAGTGGCAATAATCAATCCTGGAGGAGATTAATGCGCGGGTGACCCTCTTCATGTCATCAGAAGACCGGTGAAAAGCATCCATCACACCATCACACCTCCTCCTCCATGCATCCATGCCCCGGGGGGAACCACACACTCAGAAACCATCCGCTCGCCTATTCTGCGTCTCACAAAGACACGACGGTTGGAACCAAAAAGCTCACATTTAGACCCATCAGACCAAAGTACAGATTTCCCCGATCAGTTAAAAAAAAAAAGAAATACCAATATAGGCTCCGATCCATTACTTTTTTCAATATTTCACCATGAGATGTAGTGGAGTAGAAGTATAAAGTAGTAGAATATGAAAATCCTTATTTTATGCACCCATTTATGGTGGAGTTGTCTTTATTTATGTGAAGGATAACACACAATTCAGGAGGCAGGTTACAATTTAAAAAAATATATATAACGGAATATAACAGTAAGCAGGCTTTTACTTTACATCACAGAGATGTGCCCTGATCTTAGTTCACTTGACCCCAAAAAAATGTCCAGTTTCCTTGATTAGTGTGAACAGTGCGTACTGGTACTGTACAGGGTGCAGGGTTGGTTGAATCATGCTCCGAGTCCAATTGGTGGTCTTTAATATGATTATGTACTTCATTACACAAAAGTTTGGGAATTACTTACTATGTAAATGGATACCGTTAACACTATCCATAAAATACAGCAATCCAGAATCCAGACTCTTTTTCTCTCTCTCTCACTCACCAGGCTTCTCTCCCTTTTTAGAAGATAACATTTTCCCTCTATTTTCCAGATCGGCCTCAGGTGATCGGGGCGTCTCAGCCGGTCGTGGCCGTTCTGGGTGGTGATGTCATCCTGCCGTGTCACGTGGAGCCTTGTCTGGACGTGGAGGAGCTGACGGTGGAGTGGTGGAGGCCGGACGTCCCACCGGACCCTAGAGATCCACAGAGCAACTACCGGTATGTCCACTGTTACCACGACAGACAGCACGAGGAGGACATGAAGAAGCCGATGTACGCTGGGAGGACGGAGATGTTCACAGACGGCCTGAAACACGGAAACATCTCGCTAAAGATCAGCAACGTGGAGCTCTCTGACCAAGGGAGATACAGATGTCAAATCCTACAGTTGGCGAGTGCCTCTGTTATTATGCTTCTTGTTGGTAAGTTGGAAAATAAACATGGTATACTGAGTACAGCACAAAGCCCGGCGCAAGTGTCTTTGCTATTTTAGGGGGAAGTAATCGCGCCATTGACCAACAAAAACCTGGTCTAAAGTCAATAATGCTGCATTTCCTTTGTTATTTTAACAGAAAATTAGTAAAATGCTCCTACAGGCTTATGCACAGGGGGCGCACACACAGAGGGACACACAGCAGCACACACACATGCAGAGGATTACAAATACAAATATTACAGTGTGAAATAGTATTATGATATGATCTGCTGGCGTTCTTTCAATTCACACACGAGCAGATCAGTTTCTTCTCCTTCCTGCTCAGCAAATCCTCCATCATAACAGCAATGCTCCGAGGTCCAAACGCGCCTGGCTTTTAAAGGGAACAGGAGATGATCTCTGATTGGTTGATTGCATGTTACGCCCAAAACACACCTCTGATTAATGAAGACACTAAGTAACCCTTTAGAACCAGGCGCCCGGCGCACAGACCCTTATTTTCAGCCATCAAACTAGCAAAAGTGGATTTGGACACGCCATAAACACACCTGCGCCAGGCGCTTCACGCCATGCGCTTAGATTGTTAAAATAGGGCCCTTAAAATGAAGTTTGTTTATTGAACTGTATGCGCTGATTCTGTGTATGGTATGGACATTCACTTCGGTAGATGTGTCAGAATGCATGTGACAGGACCCCAGGATCAGTTTACTGCACTTTCTTGCTTTAGGTTGAAGGCACGGCAATGCACAGGGCTCTTATATCAACTTCAGACTAAATCTTTGAAGCTGTGGTTCTGCAAACAAAGTGAAAATGAAGAATTTAGGGCATACAATCCAATCTAACAATAAGTATGCTTCACATTCTTAAGTTCACTTATAAATTATACATATTCATCACTGTAAAACAAACAAAGGAACTAAATTACTCAATATACCGTAATATACAACTTCATTCCACTTAGGAGAGGTCCTGGTATTAAACTATTACTGATGGCTGCATTCCACTTAGGAGAGGTCCTGGTATTGAACCATTACTGATGGCTGCATTCCACTTAGGAGAGGTCCTGGTATTGAACCATTACTGATGGCTGCATTCCACTTAGGAGAGGTCCTGGTATTGTTCCTGCTGACTCACTGAAATAGCTTACTGGGACACTTGATGGAATTAAGCCATCGTTAAGGTTTTCAATCTCAGCTGTGCTCTCAGCTGTGCTTTTCCTACTATGACAAGTCAACATGTCTGCTGTGAAAAAAGTCCATTCTCCATGGCTATGATGTCATACAGCGCTTATCATTTATGGGCCTTTTTGACAACATCAATGACCTAGAAATTGATAGGAATTAACAAAAAAAGTATTGGAAGTATTTAGAAAGTATTATTTAAGAGAACGTTGCTGCTGCTGCTGTAAGGTCATAACAAGACAGCTTTAAAAAAATGTAAGGATTGTTTTGTCAACAACTACTGGAATGTGACTGCTGTCATATAATGTTTTCTGAGTTATTGCAACTCTTGCGTTTTCAGAACCACGCTCCGTTAAACCGACAGATCCCGGAGATCTCCAAACTCCAGAGCCAACCGATGAGACGGATGCTAAAGGTGAGGGAACAGACCAACTCTGATAGTGCTTTACATTCAAGAACACACTGAATCATGCTTATATTTTGTGTGTCTGTTGTATTCCAGTAACTCTAGCCTTTTCTTCACGTCAGGTGGTTGACTCTATCTGAGCGTACTGATCCTGGTTCTGGTTGCCTGCGTCTTACTGATCCCGGCTGTTGGAGTGGGGGGATATTTACTTCATAGAAGGTATCGAAATCAAAACCAAAACACAGCCGGCGTTCCAGACAGATCACCGTCCGGAGAGGAGCGACTTGGCAGCTAGCGGCGGGGTTTAGGTGTGGGATTTGCCTGCGACCGTTTGTTAAAAACAACGGTGTGATGGACAGATGGTTTATGCAATCACCTGCAAGGTCTTTATTTATAAGTGCCTGCCCTCTCCCAAACAGCTTCCAACAACTGCTTCTCAGATGGTTCTGTGTAACAAACACATAAGCTTATATGTGCAATATAAGACAATGAGAGTAGAGGCAGAGAGTAGCATTGTCTTGACATATAGGGCCTTGCTCACTTCCCAAATTCGTACCTCCTCGATCCTCGAAAATGCACATCGAGGTGCGAGGATAGAGCATCGAGGAGGCTCCATGGCATGCGATGATATCAGCTGTAGCGACATTACTGTGTATGGAAACGTTTACAAGCAGCATCTCTTATCATTAACGTAAATCGTTATAGAAAACACTCATGCATTAATACATAATTTAAAAAGAGATAGAAACGGAGCCTACATGGACCACCGAGAGGCAGAGGAATGTCCTGGCAGATCCATCAGATCAGAAGAGCTGATCCATGCATTAATAATAGATAGTGTGTTTAGTGCCACTGTAGCCTCTACATTTGTATAGTTCTTTTCATACAAACTAGGGTTCCAAATTGTAAACACTTTTCTTAACCGATCATTGTTAACAGTAACGATCAATCAAGCGATTAATCGCAATTAAAACGTAGCGTAAAATTTTGCTTGTGTGCCAGACCATACCAAATGCCTTTTTTTTTTTCCTCAATCAAAGCTTTACTTCCATAGCAAAATACTGCATATTCTCTGACTCTGTCTCATTGCATGGCCTATTAAACAAAGAAAGACAATCAACAACTAAATTTAATGCTGCAACAAGAGACTAACGCTAAATATCTCAGACTTACAGCGTCACAGTTTCTGCCTAACGTTACTTGTTCTTCTTGAAACTTATCATGTCGACGTGGTCGGGTGTCAGACGGGAGCAGAAGCTAAAAACACCTGCTCAGATGGTACTGGTGTCGCTGGTATGTAGAGACTAGCTTTGCCAGTCTGGGGAATCTCCCAGCATTCACTTTCCACCAGTCTGTCGGCTTTGTATCCTAGGATAGGGAAGCGTCCCGTAAATAGTTCTCAATCTCTGTGCCCATGCTTCCAGTGGCTGGAGCTGTTGAGTACTGCTCCCCCAAAAGTAGAGACATCGCGGCAGCCTGAAGAATGACCGCCGCTCCCGGCGCTGCTGAACGAGCGTCTATTTCGGGCGTATCACCTGTGGACTGTGGGTTCCGGGTGGCTGCCTCCACCGTCTCTCCCAGCTTAACCAGCTTGGACTTCACGTCCAGTGTTGAAAAAAAGCCTGCTTCATTTTCCAAAAGTTGCAGCTCTCCTCTTTCTGACCCCGACCACCCCAACATGGCTGACTCGTCATTAATAATTTATTTATTTTGTGCCCCCCCTGGTGGCGCTAGGGCTGCACAATATGAGGAAATATATCACGATAACGATATTACTTGCAATAAATAGAAATTCAAGTGTAGTCAGTTCTGCATTTCTGCTGCTTTAGTATTCTGCTAGAATACAACAAATTGCTTGTTGAATTTAAAACTTCAAAAGAATGACATTTTAAAATGTAGTTTTCTACTGATATTTTCTGCACAAAATAAATCTGTCTATTGCAATATGTCGCAGCCTTACGTGATATGTTTTTTTGACGATAAAAAAATGATATATTGTGCAGCCTTAGGTTGCGCTTCATTAAATATACACCTTTCCACTCGTTGCCAGAATGTTAGGGGAGACTAATGCAAAAGCTACACCACAAATGCAAAAGCTACACCACAAATGCAAAAGCTACAGCACAATAGCAAAAAATAGAACAGAAATGCAAAAGCTACACCACAAACGCAAAAGCTACAACACAAATGCAAAAGCTACAACACAAACGCAAAAGCTACAACACAAACGCAAAAGCTACAACACAAACGCAAAAGCTACACCACAAATGCAAAAGCTACAACACAAACGCAAAAGCTACACCACAAAGGCAAAAGCTACAACACAAACGCAAAAGCTACACCACAAATGCAAAAGCTACACCACAAACACAAAAGCTACACCACAAATGCAAAAGCTACACCACAAACGCAAAAAATACAACCGAAATGCAAAAGCTACAACACGAACGCAAAAGCTACAACACGAACGCAAAAGCTACAACACAAACGCAAAAGCTACAACACGAACGCAAAAGCTACAACACAAACACAAAAGCTACAACACAAACACAAAAGCTACAACACAAAAGCTACAACACAAACAAAAGCTACAACACAAAAGCTACAACACAAAAGCTACAACACAAAAGCTACAACACAAACAAAAGCTACAACACAAAAGCTACAACACAAAAGCTACAACACAAAAGCTACAACACAAAAGCTACAACACAAACACAAAAGCTACAACACAAAAGCTACAACACAAACACAGAAGCTACAACACAAAAGCTACAACACAAACACAAAAGCTACAACACAAAAGCTACAACACAAACACAAAAGCTACAACACAAAAGCTACAACACAAAAGCTACAACACAAACAAAAGCTACAACACAAAAGCTACAACACAAAAGCTACAACACAAAAGCTACAACACAAACACAAAAGCTACAACACAAAAGCTACAACACAAAAGCTACAACACAAACAAAAGCTACAACACAAACACAAAAGCTACAACACAAAAGCTACAACACAAAAGCTACAACACAAACAAAAGCTACAACACAAAAGCTACAACACAAAAGCTACAACACAAAAGCTACAACACAAACACAAAAGCTACAACACAAAAGCTACAACACAAACACAGAAGCTACAACACAAAAGCTACAACACAAACCCAAAAGCTACAACACAAAAGCTACAACACAAAAGCTACAACACAAACCCAAAAGCTACAACACAAAAGCTACAACACAAACACAAAAGCTACAACACAAAAGCTACAACACAAAAGCTACAACACAAACACAAAAGCTACAACACAAAAGCTTCAACACAAAAGCTACAACACAAACACAAAAGCTACAACACAAAAGCTACAACACAAACACAAAAGCTACAACACAAAAGCTACAACACAAACCCAAAAGCTACAACACAAACGCAAAAGCTACCTGGAACATCAACCACAACACACTGATGGTCAGACACACACACACATACACACGCACACACTCAGAGACACACATGCACACACACACACACACACACACACACACACACACACACACACACACACACACACACACACACACACACACACACATACATGCACACACACACACACTCAGAGAGACACACACACACACACACACACACTCAAAAGCTACAACACAAACCCAAAAGCTACAACACAAATACTTTAACATACTGTAGGTTTCTCCCATCGCATGCTTTAGTTTACTGGACATTATAGTAATGAAAGTATCAGGACTGTTTTCATGTATGTAACCGCTGATACGTGTAAGTCATACACATTCCACAGTTTGCATGGCGGAGGCTTATTAGTGGTGTTTTCTGTGCGTTGTGCTGCCATGTTGAGGACAAGTTTGACAAGTCTTTGAACCAATTTCATTAGATAGTGACAGTGGTGCGCGCTCTACTGGGTGAGCTGGAGGCCGCCCCGCAATCACAGTCCAGACAGTTTTTACTCACTTAGAGACCCTATTACAGGGTTGCCGCAGGATCTTAAAAAATCAAAAATTTCTAAATTTTAGGCCTTAAAAAGTCTCAAATTTGCTGAAGTATTGTCTTTAATCATTTTAAGCAGGTCTTAATATTCCTACGTCAGTGTAACGCTACCTCTACTGCTCGTTGAAATGCTCACACAGTGCTTTACAAAACCTTTATTTTATTTTTTTATTCTGTGGTGTTGTAGTTCTTTCTGTCGCTAGTCCAAATATAATTTGCGGTATTATGACTACAAATGAGACCAACATGCAACATATATTGAGGCCAATCTAGAAGTCAGTTCTGTTTACGACCATATACTTTAAGTACGCTCTATCTGTCAAGTATTTTCTAAATGTACCAGTACAGTATTTAAATAACTCAAGTTTCTTTTGTCTATTTATTTATTTATTTATTTATTTTCTTCTTCCCTGTATTTTGTGAGTTATGTTGTCATCCCATTGTCATGACAACATATTGTCATGATGTAATGTGTGCCTTTTAAAAAAAATAAAAATAAAAAATTGTAATAATAAAGAAAAAAAGCGATCTGATTCATGTTTTTCTGTTACATGTTTTAAAATCAACTTAACCTGAATAATAAAGGACTACTAACATGTTTGTTGAAAAGCTGATATTTGGCTCCACCAAGGAGGTTATCATTTTCCGTATGTTTTGTCTCTCAGCAGGTTCACAGAAAAACTACTGGCCGATCTTTCATGAAATTTAGTGGAACGTTGTAGCATGGGCAAAGGAAGAAGAGCTGTAATCGGGCCTTAAAAGTACATTTTGATTGACAGCTTTTTAAAAGCCTGAACCCGTTTACAGCCAGACATTATTCAAATGTGTGCACACGCACACAGCTCTTTGACCTTTTTAAAAAAAAAATAAAAAAAATGTAACATCATTTATTCATGACTAGGCTAGAGGCCACTTGGAAGTTGGAACAAAGAAATGAACAAAGAAGATGCATACCCTAATTACTTTTCAATTTCGTTAACATTGCAACAAAGGGCGTGGCGTTGGCGGAGGTCTGCGCTCTCCGACTTCCCTTTATAGTTCCCCCTGTTCCTTTTTTATGTTAAGTATCTCCATTTATTTATGATATATCAGATGTGTGTGTGTGTGTGTGTGTGTGTGTGTGTGTGTGTGTGTGTGTGTGTGTGTGTGTTTAAAATCAGAAAAGTCAGCAAGTGATACTTATTTTTCCCTGTTAAAATATTGTTAAAGATTGTTGTTTTGGTAGTTGGACGGTGTCAGGAGATTGTTTCCTCTCTGTTTGATTCTCTGAGCCTTGCAGAGTTCATGGTGGTAATCTGTCATGTAGGCCATGTGGGTCTGGTTTCTCCAATTTCAAAGCCAGACTGTCATGGCGGCTCGTTCAGACGATATCTCCTACTGTACTAAAATAGTTCACCGAAACATGTTTCTGAAAACATTTTAAGAGAAAAATAGGCCGTGCAGTTGCTGAATTTGTCGTCATTTCAGATCGACATAGGTCAGTTTAAAAGATTTCCGTCAGATTTTGAGAGAATCTAGTCACGGTCATTCCGCTCGTCATTCCCGGGTTAGCGCTCCACCAATCAGACTGGTCATTTGAGACTGACTGCCTTCCGACCCAGCAAGTCCGGTCGGCCAAAATGAAAGCCGGCGGCTCCTCCGAATGACGATGGCACGGAACGCACCAAACACACTCCAGTCACCGACCTCGCCTGGATTATCGGCCTGGTGTGTCTCGGGTAGGGCTGGACCCGAATATTCGAACATTCATTCGGTGGGTTGGTATTCGATTTGAAAATTTGACATTCGAATATTCGTTGTTGTTTTTTTATTTCATTTTTTTAATTTTATTTTGGTTTATTTATTTTCTGCATTTATCTCTCGTTCACACTCCAGTCCAGTTGGTGGCGGTAATGCACATTTAAGTTGGCTTGCCAACCGCCAATAAACTACAAAGAAGAAGAAGAAGAAGAAGAAGAAGAAGAAGAAGAAGAAGAAGAAGATGCTGTCGGTACACGATGACGCCCACTTCGAGCATTTAGCAAGCTGGGCAGAGAAGCTAGCGGCGATAACAAGTGCAGAAATGGAAAACCGTTTTTCCGTTGTGATTCGGCCAGAAACTTCAACATTGTGAGGCGAAGAAATCGTTTTGGAATATAAAGCTTGGATATTACATTTCCTCGGACTCTTGGGGATTTATGAAACTCAAGTTTTGGTCCACTTTGTACCACTTTGTTGCTGAAAGGACAACGAAAACAGGTATGCATGCAGATTACGGCTGAATTGTTTTTATTTTCTGTTACTTTGTAACAGTTGTGTACAAGGGGACAGCACATTTACACTGTTATACAAGCTGTACACTTAATACTTTACATTGTAGCAAAGTGTCATTTCTTCAGTGTTGTCCCATTAAAAGATATAATGAAATATTTACTAAAATGTGAGGGGTGTACTCACTTTTGTGAGATACTGTAAATGCCCAGATAATTCGTTGTTTTGTCGTTAGTGAAAAAAAATATTGACCTTGTAGTTGAAAAAGGAGTCTCATAAAAGAAACAATATTAAAATCAATAGATGTGGTCATTCGCATTCGGAGGTTGACTCTTTTTGACTGGTGTGATGGCGGCGAGTGGAAAAACCAACAGCTAAAGTGAGTTGTTCAAAACCTTTCTTTTTAGTAATCTCTGTGAACACAAACAATGTTCTCAATGCTTACGTTAAGGTGTAGAGCCCCTGGTGATACTTGGAGCAAAGTTTCATGTTGTGTCGAGCCTTCTTAGTGTTTTAAAAATGTTGATTTTAATGCTGTCAAAAGTAGTGCCCTTAGCACTCCCATTCAAAAGGCCATTTGACTAAAAACGAAGATACGGTCAATTTTGAAAGAGGCGCTTTTGTCCCAATTATGCTTTTAAACAAAAGTTTGACTCTGGTACATTCACAAAAACACCCTAGGTTGCATTTTGGTGAGAGTTACGCTTTAAATACTACACAACCGGACATGTTTCAGCAGTAATTTGACCTGAAATTGGGGAGAAATTAACAACATTGGGAGCCAAGATTACAGGTTTCCCTAACTTAGCATGTAGCAAACAAGAGACCATGTTAACACTGCAGTAGTAGCTGCATTGCGCTTCGTACTATGTCATACTATGTTACGTTACGTTTACATTGAGAACAGTGGGAAATCTGAGATTTCTTTAAAATACTTAATTATTTAAAGTTTTGGCCACGTTTTAAAGGTCCCATGGCATGAAAATGTCACTTTATGAGGTTTTTTAACATTAATATGCGTTCCCCCAGCCTGCTTATGGGCACCCAGTGGCTAGAAATGGTGATAGGTGTAAACCGAGCCCTGGGTATCCTGCTCTGCCTTTGAGAAAATGAAAGCTCAGATGGACCAATCAGGAATCTTCTCCTTATGAGGTCATAAGGAGCAAGGTTACCTCCCCTTTCTCTGCTTTGCCCGCCCAGAGAATTTGGCTCCTAACCCCATGAGAGAGAGAGAGACATCAAAGTGGTAGTTGGTCAAGGCCCCACCCTCCACCTTGCCCCCCCTCTGTCCTCCTCAATAGCTTCCTTAGCACATCCTAAGGAAAGCTCATTGTGGGACTGGGTCTAGTGGCTGTAATTCTGCACCAAAGCTGAATTTCGGGAAAGAGACTTCAGATACAGTATTAGGGGACCACTAAGGTCTATATAAAAGAGACTTCAGATACAGTATTAGGGGACCACTAAGGTCTATATAAAAGAGACTTCAGATACAGCATTAGGGGACCACTAAGGTCTATATAAAAGAGACTTCAGATACAGTATTAGGGGACCACTAAGGTCTATATAAAAGAGACTTCAGATACAGTATTAGGGGACCACTAAGGTCTATATAAAAGAGACTTCAGATACAGTATTAGGGGACCACTAAGGTCTATATAAAAGAGACTTCAGATACAGTAGGGGACCACTAATACAAAAGCATCCAAAGAGCTAATCTGATCTGTATTAAAGGTCATGGGACCTTTTAATGCAGATCACGTGAATGGCATATTGGATTTCACAGACTGTTTACATTTTCCCTCTTTTTAACAGCTCCGCCTGTGAGGATTGGGTCACCTCCGCGGTGTTCTTGGCGCAATGTGATAAAGGATGCTGGGAAATATAAGGGACGTTTCTTTTATGTTTTTATTTTTTGTTATTGTCTTATTTTTTTTAGATTTTTTATTTTTATTTGTTTCTGACAAAACAAAATCAGCCACAAACACAACACAAAACCACAAACTCATCAGACATTACAATACAAAGTACAACTCTGCGCCATTATAATGCATTAGTCAGATTCATTCCCAAAATCCCTCTGAAAATGTAATATAGGGAGATTTTACTGATGTGTTGTTGTTGTGTGTTGTGCAGCTCTACCCGTTCAACAATTGCAGATCCTGATGACTTTTAATGGACTGTTGGTGTCATCTAGTGGAGAAAACTGCTAACAGCAAGTGCAGTAACTCAGTGTTTACACTGGGAGGGAGGCAAGATGAGTGCAGAGTACCAAGACGCTGAAACTGAAGCAGCTAAATAAAATTAAACCATCATTAATTGTGTGTCTTAGTGTGTTTCTTCTAGATGTTGCTCCAAGAAAGCTAACCATACTAAACTAAATGGAACACTTGCTAAGTGGCAATGTTGGTCCATCACTTTGGTCCAGACTGAAATATTTCAACAACTATTGGATGGATTGGCATGAAATTTGGCACAAACAGTCATGTTCCCCAGAGGATGAATCGTAATGGGTTTGGTGATCTTCTGACTTTATCTGTAGCGCCACCATCAGGTTTCGGCTAAATGTATCAACAACTGCTGGATGAATTGGCACAAAATGTATTACACTAAAGTTTTAAAGTGTTTCTTTGTTGGAAATAATTATAAACAAAAAGTACTTCAGCATTAGGAACATAGCAGCTTCAGCTTTGCAGATGTGTTTCTGTGATTGACAGATGGCTCAGCCAATCACACTTAAATTTAGTGATTGCTGCATTCTTTGCCCACCTCTGCTTTCATCCATACCTCAAAATGTCTTTCAGACAGTCTGTGTTACTCATGTTCCTTCCTTTGTAGTTCTGTGTGGTCTTTGTTGTGCATCTGTTTTTATTTTCTTTTACTATTTGTTCATGTAAGGCACATCCGGCCCCTTGCAAATTTTGATCCAACCCGCCTTTCAGTTTAGGTTCACAGCAAATTTTGGCCCAAATAGTTGTGCACCACACCAAAAGAATCGGGAAAATGGCACTGCCGTGCAGAATTTGACAAATTTGCCGACTTTGAGACTCAGAATTGCTATTAAAAATGTAATGTTTGTTTTTCATGACTTGGTAAATTCTAAGACGGCTAAGAAACCTTTTTGCTGACTTTTTTAGGGTTTTATGTCGACCAAACTGTATGGGAGAAAGCTACTTGAAACATGCAATAATACAAAGTTAATTGACTTTTTTTTGCTAAATAAAAGCATGTCAATAAACTCAACATGTCTGGCCCTTATTGTGATCATCATTTCCAGTGTGGCCCTTAGTGAAAATGAGTTTGACACCCCTGATGTAAGGTGTCCTTAAGAGTCAAGAAAGGCGCCCATAAATAAAATGTATTATCCGTTTCCTCGTCCTTAAAGGGGTTTTGTTGAAGACTTCTCCTGAGTAACTTGAGGACTTGAACCACACTTCTGACCGCAACAACAACAACAGTTTCTGGTGATTAGATATGGCGTGTTCCTTTATTATGAGTCAGAACAAACCGAGCTCAAGGACATTTCAGCACCGTGGGAGTGTAAAACCACAACAACAATCTGCTTTCCTTCGGACGAAAACATCAAATATATTTTCCTTTCAACAGCTGGCGATACATTTATCAAAATACAGATTTCAAACATTTAGATTATTTAAAAAATCTACTCAACAAACTTGGCTTAGACATCACAGAGTGCAGACTCTCTCATTTGCTTTCCTTTGATGAAATCCACCCGAGAATAAGCTTCTTTTTCACACAACTTGTAGACGAGAGTCTACGTTTATGTTTTTATTCTGATTTTAATAAGACTCAGAGTTCCTTTGTCTATAGCAATAAAGCACATCGAAACAAGGGGGTGAAGCACGTAAAGAAAAGAGTTCCCAAACCCTAGCCATGTGCAGGGCAGTGATGTCATCCCGTTACTGGGTGTCACTTGCCTCCGGAGGCGAGCCATCGCTGTCCTCGTCCCAGGACGAGGAGGTGAACCCTGCAGGGGCGGAGATGGAGTGCGTGGCGGGGGTATGGCCGAGGCCTTGGTACCGCCCACTGGAGGAAGGGGAGGAGGGCATGGATGTGGCTGCCACGGCGACGGGGTCCTGGGAGGAGGCCGTGAGGAGGCCCGTGTGCTCGCTGTGTTCGGGCCGAGCTACGGCGCCGAAGTACATCTTGTTGGGCCGGCCCAGGAACGTACGACCTAACGGCCGGTAAGAGATGTTTACACATTATTATTATTATTATTATTATTATTATTATTATTATTATTATTATTATTATTATTTCAATTCCTAATTCCAGTGGAGAAATTTAACTAAGTAGATTTACTCAAGTACAGTGTTTGTGTAAATTTGAGGTGCTTGTACTTTACTTGAGTATTTCACGCCATTTTTAAACTTCTTCTCCACTAGGCCTACATCTCAGAGGGAAATATTGTACTTTAATGCTTTGTACTTTTATTTATTACTTACTTTGTTGTACTTTGTACTTGTACTTTGTACTTGTACTGCACAAAACATTTGAAGCGTTTATAACACAATACATTTCCCTGATAACATTTTTACAGTGTAGTTTTAGTATTTTTACAGATGTAAATGATCTGAAAACTTCCTCGGCCCAATTCAGACAACTACCAATCAACAATTTACCAAAACTTGGTAAGTAAAGATAAAATGAACATTGGTATATGTAAGTACTGTATGAAAAACGGTCACACGTTGACTTAAATAAAGATGAACCCGGATTACATAAAAAGTGGTAAAATAAGATAAAAAGGTGGGATAATAATGTATAAATAATAAATATATATATATATATATATATATATATATATATATATATATATATATATATATATATATGTGAAATAACAAAATTATAGGCAGACAAATAAATGAAAACATAGACATAAAAGAAACTAAAACGCAAATATAATTTGCATTTAACTTAAATCTTTTTTAATAACCCTGGAAGCAAACTAGTTGTATGCACACATTTAAAATTATTGAGTTTAACAAATGCAATAATCTGACTGAGACACTCACCTGCATGGCGGACCTGCTCTGTGACATCATCTCTGATGTCAGAGAAATCCCACATGGCCAGGAAGCTGTCGAAACACGAGCCCTCCTCTGCTTCCTGGATTCAATTAGATAAGATTACAATAGATAGGTAGGTAGGTAGGTAGGTAGGTAGATGGATAGAAAGATGGATGGATAGCAGGATGGATAGGTAGATGGATGGATGGATGGATAGCAGGATGGATAAATAGGTAAGTAGATAGGTAGGTAGGTAGGTAGGTAGATGCATGGATAGCAAGATGGATGGATGGATGGATAGATAGATAGATGGATAGATGGATAGATGGATGGATAGCTGTTTACCTGTACGTATGGTTTATAGGTGAAGGTGTAGTGGTGAGCGATGGCAGCAAAGAACATCTCTATGCAGATGATGAAGTCCTGTATCAATTAAAACATCTATTAATCAAGGATCTGGTTCAACTGAGACGATGCCACTTTTTACATGGCTATTCTTCCTGAGCAAAAGCCATATTTTTCCGACTTTTATCCTCAGATGTGGCATCAAAAGGTCTGCAGGAAAGCAGAATAGAATCAACAGATATTTCTTTTTCAACGTTTTTGTTCTGAGAAAACTTTGGCACCAACATCGCAAAGAAAATATCCAAAGAGCTCACGCTGACTATGAGATAGCAACATGGTTTTATTTGTTTATTAGTTTATGAACGTGCGTCTATACCTGCAGTCCGGTAGACACGGCCTCCACGCTGTCCCAGTCCCAGGTGTGTTTGTCGGAGATCACTCCAACCTTTACCAGGAACGCTATAAAAACGGCCTGCCTGAAGAGACAAAGAGAGAGTAAAATGTATTAGCACTTAGGCTTATTTACATTATTAATTACTGATTAACTGCTTGGTTTAACTTGTTCCCAGAGCCTCAGATGTGTTGTGTATTCGATTTACAATGACACAAAACAGCGAAATTCCGCTTAAATGACTCTCTTCTTTCTTTCATTCTTACCAGAAGGAGACGAACACGACCAATTTGACACAGAGGAACTTCCCCACCGGCCGGATGGGAGTCAGCTCTTCTTTCAGAGCTCGGTACAGCAACACCAGACAGTACATGGCAAACTGGAAAGAGATAGAGAGAGAGACAGAGAGAGAGAGAAAGAAAGAGAGAGAGAGACAGACAGAGAGAATATAGAATAGAATACACTTTATTGTCCCCGTCACAACATTATTGTCACAACACAAACAATATGTAACATAAAAACATTCTCAAATTAAAAATAAAATACAAATACAGTAAGATAAAATCAACATAAAAGTGAGATCAGCAGAGCCTCCTAAGACACAAGGACACAAAAGGACACACATGACAGCACAGACAACACAACATCCTGAGAATTAACTGTAATAATTAAAGTGCAAAGTGCAAAAGAAAGATAGAATGAAAGAGACAAAGAGAGAGAAAATACTCCAGTGCAACACTTTTTATATTTACTGTCCTGAAACAAAACAGCGAAATGTACAAACGAATAAGACAGAATTCCTGTGTGTGTGTGTGTGTGTGTGTGTGTGTGTGTGTGTGTGTGTGTGTGTGTGTGTGTGTCTTTACCAGCTGTGATATGTTGTTGATGATGACCAGGTAGGACCAGGCGTTTCTGAAGCTGAAGTTGGCTTCATCGTAAACTCCACACAGCTGACAGATTCTGCACAACACAGAGAAGCATCCCACACTGTGATAACTGTTGCCCCGGTGACACGAGCGTTCAGCAAACAGCAAATCATTACGAAACACTCGTTCGAGATGAGCCAGGCCTGCCTGGAATCGATCCCCGGCGATCGTCACCCCAACGCGTGCCGGTTAGATTTGTGTCCCGACTCGATCCCGACTTGCTCTGACGTCAAGCGCAGGATACATGACGCAATGAGGCCGGCTGCACACTGCCTGCGTGACGAGAGCGTGTCAGCTGCGTGGCGTGTCCCGTAGTAACAGGTTAGAGCTCACACACTGCCTGCAAGACGCGCGTCTCAGGAGCGGCTCGAGCCGCGCCGAAAACGCGCGCATGCTAGAAATAGGACCGACGCTTATTTTTCATGCGAAACGCAAGCTTGTTGGAAGCGTTTCCAGGCAAAATAGAATAGGAGAAGATGTTTATACAGTACAGGCCAAAAGTTTGGACACACCTTCTCATTCAATGTGTTTCCTTTTTATTTTCATGACTATTTACATTGTAGATTCTCACTGAAGGCATCAAAACTATGAATGAACACATATGGAATTATGTACTTAACAAAAAGTGTGAAATAACTGAAAACAATTCTTATATTTTAGATTCTTCAAAGTAGCCACCCTTTGCTTTTTTTATTAATAAGGGAACAAATTCCACTAATTAACCCTGACAAAGCACACCTGTGAAGGTAAAACCATTTCAGGTGACTACCTCATGAAGCTCATTGAGAGAACACCAAGGGTTTGCAGAGTTATCAAAAAAAGCAAAGGGTGGCTACTTTGAAGAATCTAAAATATAAGACATGTTTTCAGTTATTTCACACTTTTTTGTTAAGTACATAATTCCATATGTGTTCATTCATAGTTTTGATGCCTTCAGTGAGAATCTACAATGTAAATAGTCATGAAAATAAAAAAGAAACACATTGAATGAGAAGTTCTGGCCTGTACTGTATGTCGTTTAGACACAAATACATATTAATGAATGACATTTTGATGTTTTGAAAACGTTTGGACATAAATGCAGATATAAATGTAATTTAAAAAACATAATAATGTCACCCCCCCCTGTTTCTGCCACCTTCTCCCGTCCACTTTACAGGTGCGGCGCAGCTCATCTCGAACGAGCCTGCATGCAGTAGTAAACTCACAGTGCTATCACCGTGGTTACAGGTCTGACCACGGTGTACTGGAGGACTCCCAGTTTGCACCTGAACAGCAGCACCCTGACAGAGAGAGAGAGAGAGAGCGAGAGAGAGACTGTAGTGTATTTGGTAGCGATGCTGTAATGCTATGTGGAGAGGAATCCACCGACACTGTTTCTTGATCATAGAGGTTTATTTACATCAAAGAAATCAGCATAAATTGATAAGCTCTGAAGAGCCCGGAGAGGACCTGTTTACCCCGATTTTCCAGTGGTCCTCTAACTTTCTTTGTTTGAACATGGTATATCTATTCTTCATAACTTAGGGTGGGATCAATAATTGACCAATGGCTACGAGCCAACTGGCCTTCTTTTCAACATATTGGGGGGCCCCATTGATAAGACTTTCCAGATGTTAGAGGTGTCTTCTAAAAGTAGGCTAAAGTTCATCACTTCTAGCTACATATAGATAGTTCAGATATGGTCTAAATACAAGTTATAGAATGATCAGATAAAATAGGATGACAAGACACCTCAGACAGACAGAGACAGAGAGAGAGAGAGGGAGAGAGAGACAGAGAGGGGGACACTGTAACATCGGCCCACACACACACACACACACACATCCCTCCTCCTCCACACAGTGATGACGAGCCGTCCTCTTACTCTCCCATTGGCCACGGCGGGCAGCAGCAGAGTGGCGGCAGGTGCGGCTGCTGCTGCTGGACCTCCAGCATCAGCACCAGGCTCGGGTACTGGTTACCAAGGAAACTCAGCAGGAAGACCAGGAAGTTGTAGATGACGTAGGCCTCGTAGCACTCCCGGCAGGTGTCCACGTAGATGGCCAGGCTGGGGTACCGCAGAGCCAGCCACTGGGGTGGGGGGGGAAGAGGGGAGACAAGAGACGAGACAAGAGGAAGGAGAGAAGAGGGGACACAAGAGGGGAGACAAGAGGAAGGAGAGAAGAGGGGAGACAAGAGGAAGGAGAGAAGAGGGGAGAGAAGAGGGGAGACAAGAGGGGGACAAAAGGAAGGAGAGAAGAGGGGAGAGAAGAGGGGAGACAAGAGGAAGGAGAGAAGAGGGGAGACAAGAGGGGAGACAAGAGGGGGACAAGAGGAAGGAGAGAAGAGGGGAGACAAGAGGAAGGAGAGAAGAGGGGAGACAAGAGGGGGACAAGAGGGGAGACGGGAGGGGAGACAAGAGGAAGGAGAGAAGAGGGGAGATGAGAGGGAGACAAGAGGGGAGACAAGAGGAAGGAGAGAAGAGGGGAGACAAGAGGGGGACAAGAGGGGAGACAGGAGGGGAGACAAGAGGAAGGAGAGAAGAGGGGAGACAAGAGGGGGACGAGAGGGGAGACAAGAGGGGAGACAGATGGGGGAGACAGACGGGGAAGACAGACAGGAGACAGAGGAAGGAGACAAAAGGGGGACAAGAGGGGAGACAAGAGGAAGGAGAGAAGAGGGGAGACGAGAGGAAGGAGAGAAGAGGGGAGACAAGAGGAAGGAGAGAAGACGGGAGACAAGAGGGGAGACAAGAGGAAGGAGAGAAGAGGGGAGACAAGAGGAAGGAGAGAAGAGGGGAGACAAGAGGAAGGAGACAAGAGGGGAGACAAGAGGGGAGACAAGAGGAAGGAGAGAAGAGGGGAGACAAGAGGGGAGACAGACGGGGGAGACAGAAGGGGGGACAGAGGGGGAGAGAGAGGGTGAGACAGACAGGAGACAGAGGGGAGACAGAAGGGGGGACAGAGGGGGGAAAACAGGAGAAAGAGGGGAGACAAATGGGGAGACAGATGGGAGACAGAGTAACCATGAAGGGAGGAGAGAAGAAGTAGGGGAGGAAGGTAGGAAGGAAGAAAAGACAGAATTGAAGAAATGCTGAATCATCATCATCACATGATCTGATAACTGAGTCTGTGTTCAACTCGACCTCTGGTCTTGTGACGCTGTCCCACTGCCTCCAATTAAGGTCTGTTGCCACGGCAACTTAATGTAATTGTGTGGAAAGATCACTCCCTCAGTGTGTGTGTGTGTGTGTGTGTGTGTGTGTGTGTGTGTGTGTGTGTGAGAGAGAGAGAGAGAGAGAGATTTGACTCACGCTGTCCAAACTGTAGATGGGGACCATCCATAGTATCCTGGTGGGGAAAGACAAGATAATGAAACTATCATCAAGCTACGGCTAAATTTCCAAATCGAAATATCAACATCTGTACACTGTCGGGGTGTGTGGTGCTACGTGAGCTGCTGCTGCTGTAGATTACCTCATCATCATCATGCCCAAACTGTAAAACACAAACACTGTGACTTGTCCTACTCCTTTCAAGGCAAGGCAAGGCAGCTGTATTTGTATAGCACATTTCAGCCACAGGGCAATTCAAAGTGCTTTATGTAAAACATTAAAGAGCAGTTAACAAACGATTAAAAAAAATGTAAACAATAAAAACGATTAAAGGTGCCCTGACACACGTATTTCATTACTTCGTGGTAATGTCTGAAGTTCTACCATGGACACAAAAAATGCCTTGGTGACCTTGTTTCAAGCCATTCTAGCGCGGTATAGAAAGCCAGGAAGACTCGATTTGGTTGGGGAGACATAGAGAGAGAGATAGAGGGAGAGAGAAAGACAGTAAGAAAGAAAGGGGGAGGGAGAGAGAGAGAGGGAGATGGAGAGAGAGAGAGGGAGAGAGAAAGGGGGAGAGAGAGAGAGAGGGGGAGAGAGAAAGACAGTAAGAAAGAAAGGGGGAGGGGGAGAAAGAGAGAGGGACAGAGATAGAGAGAGAGAGAGAGAGAGGGGGAGACAGCGAGAGAGAGAGAGAGGGGGAGACAGCGAGAGAGAGGGAGAGAGAAAGACAGTAAGAAAGGGGGAGGGAGAGAGAAGGAGAGAGAGAGGGGGAGAGAGAGAGAGAGAGGTGACAAATGTCTGAGAAAGCCACTAAAAAGTTGGAACAAAAACAATAAAAATTAGGAAAAAAGGCTACCAAAATGTTTTAAAAAAGGGACATGCGGTAACGAAAGCACGTCAATACCCTCTACATGTCTGGCCCTTGGTGGGATTCTGTTTTCCCACAGTGGCCCCTATAGTGAACATGAGTTTGACCCCCTGAGCTACAGCGTCGGCTATTTATTTATTTTTTTATCCAGCTTTCCTTCCTGTTTCAGGAAGCAGCGACTGGATTGCGTTTTCCCTGTAAAACCGAGTCTGTGTTCTTCATATTTATGGAGAATTATAATTTGCTCTTCTTATATATAGCTAGGGTTGGGTACCGAAACTCGGTGCCAATAGGGAACCGGTGCCGACGTAAACGGTAGTAACGAGACCGAATAAGAACGAAAGTTTCGGTGCCTCATTTCGGTGCCTGACTTTACACTACACCTGACAGCATGTAGCGTTAGCCTACCTTTAACTAGCAGCTGGATTAATCACGGTTAAAATGCTGACAGCTAACGTTAAACAGTGTAAAGTGTGACTGTATTTCACTGTGGAGGACTTCTACAGCGGGATGTAACAGTCTGCTCTGCAGCGCAGCAGCTGCCGTTGTCGCAATTCATAGATATACAGTATTATATGGTCGGAATTAAACAACACAGATTCACTTAAAACAGGTAGCCTCGTGGTGCATTCACAGTAATTGTAAAATACCCTTTTCCCATCTGGGGTTCAACAGCAATTTACTGGTGAAATAAGTTATTGTTATTGTTATAGTTATTACATTATTATTAAATCTTTATTTACTACACTTATTTTTTTTCTTCTTTTTTTTTTTTTTACTTTATTGAAAAGTACCGGTTCAGGCACCGTTTAGGCACCGGCACCGTTTTAAAAGTATCGATTTAGCACCGGAATCGGAAAAAAACCAAACGATACCCAACCCTATATATAACATGCGGCTCTGGTAGATGGTTGCGATTGGTCGTGGTGCACAGACACCGCCTCTTTTATGTGAACGCGCGCGCCGCTGGATTGGGAAACCCTGATTGGTTGACTGAACTAGTTGATAACCAGCGTCGTGATACAGGTTATGCGGGACCGCGGTAGTTAGGTTAGGTGAAGCCGGATTACAGAAAGAGACCCAGGACGAGTTGATCTTGCTTCGTAGTACAGGCCTCTGGTTTTTATGGTTGATCGTATGAAATTGTGTCATATCGGAATTAGTTTTGCGTGAACACTGTGACAAAACATACCCTGTATTTGATATGGAGGCACTGAGTGTTTGTCTAATTTTTTGAATTTTTTCACTGAAGATGGCAAAGTCATTGCAGGCCTTGGTGGATAAAAGTTCAGATGCCACTAGAGATGTAAGGCAGTATCGGAGCCGATACTGATATCGGTATCAGCTCCGATACTGCCTAAAACGCTGGTATCGGTATCGGGAAGTACTGGAGTTTATGCACCGATCCGATACCACGTAATAAAGCCCTAAAGAAAATCTACGTTAAAGTAGTTTATTTAGGTTCTTTTTCCGTTATAACTGACTGTCAAACTGGAAAATAAAAGAAAGTTCTGGGGCATTCATTGTTTGTGTTTGTTCATGTTTCACAAAGAGTTTAACCTGAACCAGACCGACAACAAAGATAGAAATCATATCACATCCATACAGGGATAGTAGTATACAGCTGTTAAAACTTAATGAAATATATGACACTCTGGTATCGGATCGGTTCTCGGTATCGGCCAATACGCAAGTTCAGGTATCGGAATCGGTATCGGGAAGCAAAAAATGGTATCGGGCCATCTCTAGATGCCACTGGTACTGGAGGGTTTGTTAACCTATCAACAGTAGCCAACGTGAATTATTACTGTTTCTTGGCGATAATGTCCGAGAAGAAGGACCGCCTCGCATTCCTCGGTTCCAAATTATAAATGCAAAGTCTCTCTTTATAGGTAAGTAAGTAAGAAGTAAGCAAAGTTTATTTGTATAGCACACTTTCACAGATAAAAATCACAAAGTGCTTCACAATAAAATGCAATACAACACAAGAAGTCACAATACGAGCAAACTGAAATACAAACAGAAAACAATAGGTGTCATAATGGACCTGGAGGTTAGTTTTTCGCCACATGCGTGTTCTGCTTTTTTTCTGTTCTCACCGCTATAACATTTCTCCATGGAGATCCTTTCTTACCAGAGACAGCTTTGACCTTAGTGGGAGCAATGGCATCAATAACATTTGTAATTTTACAGTTGAAATGATCTACAGGCTCAGTGACTGAGACCCCTGAGAGGGCAGGTGTGGATGATTAAAGCTGAATGAATGTTTCGCCGGTGTTTTCAGCGATGTACCGTTTTCTGATTACCTTTGTTTGGACACTTCTGTGCACAGAGATAGTGCCGTTCAAGAAAACACAGGAAGGATCAGTGAGAGCAACATCAGTCACCACAACCTTGGAAATGTTTAGACCCCTTGGAGATAATCATGTCCAGAGTGTGTGCCCCTTATTGTGTGTGAGCTCCGTCACATGCTGAGTCAGTCCATAGCTCTCAACAACACTACACCGTTCTTTGGTCCCTCTGTCCTTGGTGTTGTCAACATGAATGTTGAAATCCCCAGCAATAACTACACAGTCAAAGTTAATACAGATTATAGACAGCAGTTCAGTAAAGTAATCGAAGAAGGCTGCACAGTATCTAGGTGGCCTGTAGATATTTAGAAGTATAGCTCGAGGGGAGGACCTTAGCTGAAGAGCCACATGTTCAAAAGAAGCAACATTTCCACAAGATATTTGCGTACATTGGAATGATTCATTAAACAAAATGCCGACTCCACCTCCTTTATTATTTACTCTATTCTCACTCATACAACTGAAGTTATGGGGAGCACTGTTGTTATGGTCCAACCAGGTTTCAGTTAAAAAATCAAGATTGTGCTTAGTGATAAAACCATCGGCTGTGTCTCAAACCGCCTACTTGCACACTTCAAACACTCAGTTTTAAGTATATAGTGGAGATAACGCTACGCACACACTAAACGGGCGCCATCTTGACTATGAAGCTGAAAGGGGGAGGGATCAGGGACGTCGACCGGCTGCTGATTGGACGAACGCGTCACGTGGGTCTGGCTTCTCCCGGATTTCAAAACAGAGCATAATGGGCGGCTCGTTAAGAACACAATCTCGTATTTTACGAAAAATAGTTCACCGAAACATGTTTCCGAAAACATTTTAAGCGAGAAAAAGGCCGTTCAGTTGCTGAATCTGTCTGTTTTTTTGATCGACAAAGGTCTGTGTAATAGATTTTCGTCAGATTTTGAGTGCCGGTAAGTGTTTTAACACAAGTGGTCCTTTTGGGACAATACTAACCAATCGGAAGTGGGCACTACGGCAGGAAGTGGTCAGTGCACATTAGCAGTGTACTGACGGAAGTATGCGGAATGAGACGCAGACTTGGATTAAAAATGATTTTCCAGCCAAAGACCTGACATTTAGTAAGGCTAGTGTTAGCATGTTAAAATAATTATCTGTCTCATTTTTTGGGACAGGCTGTAGCTGACGAGGAATGGATGCTAAATTTGCTAAGTTTGCAGTTCAAGTGCTTCTTCTTACTTAGCGGATTCACCATTCTTTTTCTATTACCTATCGCAACATAGATTGAGGAAGAATTGAATACACAGGGCCCAGGCTAGTCTTGGAAAGAGTCATGAGTGCCACTAGGCGTACAGCCTGGACCCGGGCCATATCAGTTAAAGCTTGTTGCATTTTGTACACAAGCATCCTTATGAGTCTAGGGAGAGGGAATTTGCAGAGATGCCTGGGTTTCCACTTTTAGATGGGAGAAGGAAGGGGGGCAAACCTGGTTCCAGCATCCACCAGCTGCCTCATCCTGCCACTGAACTCCAACATGAGGAAGGGGGAAGTAGGGGAAAGGGTGAGTGGAGAGTGTTGGACTGGTGAAGAGATGGGGGGTTGAGATATCTCCTATCTCCCATGGTCAAATCTTTGCTCAGGTGGGGGCTGTGGTGGATCACTGCCGTGCTTTGTTATGTCTTCCTCTTGTTTAGATTTGTCTCGTCTCATGTCCTTGACTGAGGGAGCAGATGTGTGTCCCGGAAAATGTTAAAATTGTCAATGAACAGCAGAGAATGGACAGTTTGTTCAGTGCCAACAGTCTGCTAAATCTCTCAGCTCCTCTTCTGACTGGCGGTAGAGGGCCACTGATAAACACCTCCGCGTTTAGGGAGCTGACTGTGTTCAGCAGATGCAATTCAGACTTGCTTTGCAACATCATGTGACCCCTATATGCAGTAATTGTTGTTCCCGTCAGACATAAAAACGTGAAAAAATAGGCTCCAGCGTTACCCTTTAAACATGTATATCCTTCTGAAAGCTTGATTTCCGATTGTTCGTTTGTGTCTATAACGTTACATATATACAGTATGACTAAATTAGCAAAACTCAGCTAATCTGCTTCGTCACGACTGTGTGGGTGTAGTTTCATCAAGGACCTGCTAATGAAGCTGATACTTGGTTGGGGGGGCAGCGGGGGCCTAAAGGTTAGAGATGCAAGCTTGTGACCGGGAGGTCGCAGTTTCACTAACATCCCCACAGCGGTCATCAGACTTGTAACTGTGGCGGAAAATATCATTCCTGATAGAGAAAATAGGTTTTCAAGGCGTTTAAAGCTGTAAAATGATATTAAATTGTTACATGACAGAGCTTTTTGGCCCAAAAAAACCAACAATGAGTCCTATTCTGTTTTCTTACTGAAGTAAACTACTCCTTTAAAGTAAAGTTAAGTGTGTGTGTGTGTGTGTGTGTGTGTGTGTGTGTGTCCACCTGATAATGGGCCTCTGCAACTCAGGCTGGGTGTAGTGCACGATGTGCTGCAGGATCCCCCATAGCGAGATTGGGATTGTCAGAAAGACGAACACGCCGGCTATGAACCAGGCTTTACTGTGAGTCCCGACCTGCAGAGAGAGAAAAACCTGGGGTGAGTCACAGCTGATTATCTCAATTCAGAACCTCATTTTTTTCAAATACGCCGCACTTTCGCCGCATAAATTGCAGATTTCCGCACATAATATACAGTAGCTTAGCAGAAAGTTGAAAATGTTGCGTTTACTTCACACAAGAGCATCCATTTTTGCAAGTTCTCGCAATTTCATCGCATAAAATTGCGTAAATATTCCATCGCATTTTTTAAGAAAACGTGCCGCATAATCAAGGAATTTTTGCCCGCAACAATCACAAAACCACTCTTCTTTTCTGGAAGGACTGATATACAGTACAGCACACCCACTACAGTACATTAGACTACAATCTCTTATCTTATCCACGCCACACACTCGTCTGAAGACATGTGGGGACAGAGCCTTTGAAGCTATGGCACCCAGACTCTGGAAAGCTCTACCAACCAGCATTAGGTTTGCTGAGAATGTGGACAGTTTTAAGGGACTAGTGAAGACTCACTTGTTTAGGCTAGCTTTTGGGTAGCCTATGTCTTTTACTTATTTGATAATTGGATTTGTTGTATTTGTATTTTATATTATTGACTGTTTTATTGCCTATGCACTTTGTAAAGCACTTTGTGACCTTGTCTGTGAAAAGCGCTGTACAAATAAATTTTACTTACTTACTTACTTACACCACTGGGAATCAGTATCGGGAAGCAAAAAATTGTATCAGACCATCTCTAATCTCCATGAAACATGTTTCTGAGACTCCTAACGTTCAGCCGGTGCATGCGGTCGGAGGTGATGAAGAAGAGGAAAGTGCACCTTGTCTTTCCGCAGCTCCCAGATGCAGAGCGGAAGCACGGCCACCAGCAGGAGAGCGTACACGACTAGGACCAGCGGGCGGATCCACCTCCTCCACTCTGCACAGGAGCACGGCATGACGGCGGCTTCACACTCAGAGACGCCTACAGGCACATCCTAAAAACCACGAGCCACACCTGGAGGACAACACAGAAGGTTACAACATTACTGTTCTCTCCTTTTTGTCTTGTGGTTTTCTGACTTTTAACAAGGTGCAATTATCTAGGAGTGATGAGACCATGATTTGTTGTACTCCGGTTTAATGACAATAACTTTAAAGTGGTCATATTATGCTAATTTTCAGGTTCATAATTGTACTTAGAGGTTATACCAGAGGTTTACATGATTTAATTTTCGAAAAACACCATATTTTTGTTGTACTGCACATTGCTGCAGCTCCTCTTTTCACCCTGTGTGTTGAGCTCTCTGTTTTAGCTACAGAGTGAGACATCTCACTTCTGTTACATCTTTGTTGGGAGTCGCACATGTGCAGTAGCTAGGTAAGGACTACTAGCCAGTCAGAAGCAGAGTATGAGCCCTGACAGTAGCTAGGTAAGGACTACTAGCCAGTCAGAAGCAGAGTATGAGGGCGAGCCCTGACAGTAGCTAGGTAAGGACTACTAGCCAGTCAGAAGCAGAGTATGAGCCCTGACAGTACCTAGGTAAGGACTACTAGCCAGTCAGGAGCAGAGTATGAGCCCTGACAGTAGCTAGGTAAGGACTACTAGCCAGTCAGAAGCAGTACCTAGGTAAGGACTACTAGCCAGTCAGGAGCAGGTATGAGCCCTGACAGTAGCTAGGTAAGGACTACTAGCCAGTCAGGAGCAGAGTATGAGCCCTGACAGTAGCTAGGTAAGGACTACTAGCCAGTCAGAAGCAGAGTATGAGGGCGAGCCCTGACAGTACCTAGGTAAGGACTACTAGCCAGTCAGAAGCAGAGTATGAGCCCTGACAGTACCTAGGTAAGGACTACTAGCCAGTCAGGAGCAGCCCCCTGACAGTACCTAGGTAAGGACTACTAGCCAGTCAGGAGCAGAGTATGAGCCCTGACAGTACCTAGGTAAGGACTACTAGCCAGTCAGAAGCAGAGTATGAGCCCTGACAGTACCTAGTTAAGGACTACTAGCCAGTCAGGAGCAGAGTATGAGGGCGTGCCCTGACAGTACCTAGGTAAGGACTACTAGCCAGTCAGGAGCAGAGTATGAGCCCTGACAGTACCTAGGTAAGGACTACTAGCCAGTCAGGAGCAGAGTATGAGCCCTGACAGTAGCTAGGTAAGGACTACTAGCCAGTCAGAAGCTAGGCGAGCATTATAACGTGTCTTGTCTCTGAAGTAAAGGAAGAGCTGTTTGGAGCAGTTGGTGAACAGTGTTTTCTGTTGGAGATGGTAAGTCCCTTTGGGGGGACTTTGGACTTTTTCACTTTGTAAACCGATTACATGCACAAAAAAGATATATAACACAATAAAGGAAAGGTAAAAAAAACAAAAAGCATAATATGAGCACTTTAAATGTAATTCAAATGTAATTGTTTTGCCGTGTAGAAACCTCTGGAAGAGTTTTGTTAACGTTAGATGTGCTGGTTTAAGGTCTACAATATTGCAAGTTCATTTTAGCAATGTTTTCCAGTCTATAGCTACCAAAAAACAGCATACTAACAAAACTGTTAGTATGCTGAACCACACTGCAGTGTACTAGCAGACGGACTAATAATTAGTATATTCAAAGGCATTTATGAACTTATTATACTTTAGTTGTGGTGTAAAAGCTTAACTTTTAAGTGTGTGTGGTATAACGTTACTTGGCCGTGCTAAAATTAGACTTTTAGTACACTAAGGTACACTAAAAACACATTACTGCATAGCCATAGGCTATGTATTTTCATACAGTATCATACTGTAACATACATGTACTTGCAGTGAAATTAAAAATACATGTTATGAGTACAACAATAATAGCATTGCAATTTCTTTCTAGCTCCATAGCCAAAGGTGTGAGCTATAACTGCTAAGGAAATAACGTTAGCTAGCTAGTATCACAAGCTCGCAATGTAACGTCTTTATTCAAAAAACAATAGGAATATAAGGTAGTTAAGTTACCACATAGTAACTATAGCCTAACTTTACATAATACAATAACACAATATGAACGTATTTATTACTCATTTTATACATTAAAGTCTAATATTTCTAGCAAAAGACCTAATTAAACTGTCTTATAGGCTATATATTAGCCCTCCTACACAATCCGGACTCTGGTCATAACATATACATCTTATAACTTATTCCCTGTTATATATAAGTAATAAGTATGTATCTATCTGTCTGTCTGTCTGACTATCTCTCTATCTATCTATCTATCTATGTACATATCTATATATCTATCTATCTATCTATCTAATTAAACACTTTTGCTGGATTGCATTTCAATTATATTTCAATATAGAGCCAATAGGAATATTACTGAACTAATATTTACTAACTAACGTTAACGTCATCGGTTAAGCTGACTGTTTTGCTCTTCATGTATTATTTTTTTATAGGAGTAGCTATAGGCTAGAGTTAACGTTATGACATTAAATAAAAAAAATTCAAAAACGTAGCTATATAGGCCTACTACCTATATTATTGCCATGTCATGGTCGTTATAATGTAAATAAATATTTAATTTCGCTACAATGCAATGAGGTCACGGTCGATTAAACACCACAGAGATCAACATTACATACATATGAGTGTTTTTTTTCGGCTACAAATATCAAATATGGACATTTTTCTCGACTAGACAGCGAGAGCAGGTAGTTGCAGAAATAACTTGATCGCTAAATATTTAAAGATTTGAACCGTTAACGATGAAGATGTGACGGTTGGCCTGTTCTCCTCCTCAGTCCGGGTTTCCGTTACCAGGCAACGCATCCCTCTCTTTCTTCTTCTCCTCCTCCTTCTTCTTCCACGGGACTCGGCTAACCGTTTGACCCGCTGCTGCGACCACCACCCTGATCGATCACACGTACCCGTTAATCCCGTTTATCCGCGGAGCGAGCCCGGTGCTCGGTGCTCGGCGCTGCGGCCGCTGTCCGTGTCTGCCCTCCCTGTTCCCCGCGCTGTTTACGCGACCGCGTCACGAGGACGAGCGGTTGCCAGGAAGCAGCTCTGCAAATCTAATAATTAGCCTATCTTTATTCAAGGATGTTTAAATCTACACGGCGTCCACAATTAGCTTTTTTATTTATTTATTTTTAAACTTATATTCATGTGTTTTTATTCTGTGTGTAAATCTCATTTATCTTATTTATATGATTTGGCTCCTAATTAATTCCAACTTACATATTTTTATTTGATATTTGTTTTCATAATTTAGCTGGAAAGTGTGTGTGTGGGTGCCCGCGTGTGTGTGTGTGTGTGTGTGTGTGTGTGTGTGTGTGTGTGTGTGTGTGTGTGTGTGTGTGTGTGTGTGTGTGTGTGTGTGTGTGTGTTTACAATGGCTCTAAATTGTGTGCACATAGAGCATGTTAACCTCCTACTATCAGCCAAATATCTTCCTGTTATTTCCTTTTATCACGGAGTTACAGGCGATAAACGAGTTTTGATGGTCAAAAGTAAACTTCATTAGCAGTTACATTTTTTCGATTATTAATGAGTGTTTTTCATTTAAAGGCAGACAGACGTCTGAGTTCACACACACACAGACTGGGCGCCTCTGTGTGTGTGTGTGTGTGTGTGTGTGTGTGTGTCATTCATCACCAGCCCAAATGGCGAGTAACTTCAAAATGTCAAATTGTCAGTCACCTGCATTTGGCAGTAGTCAATTTAACTTTCAAAAATTATGAAATCATGCAAGGCGCCGCATATTTTGCACGGAAATCAGCAATTTATGCGTCTAAAGTGCTGCATTTGAAAAAATGCTCCTTTTCTGGAGGGACTGATTGATTAAAAAAACTCCCAGGGATGTTTTAATCGTTAGTCTGGTTTTATTTCTTTACAGTTGCAATGGATATAATTCACAAATAAAACAATAATAAATACACTACCTGGCCAAAAGTAAGTGGACACCAAAAATGTCATCTTGTGTGATTGTAGAACATCTCATATCAAACCATTAGCTTTGTAAACCTCTAACGGCTAAATGATCACACTCGGCCTCTTTTATGGAGCTGCCAGCATCTGTTTTACATTTTAATCCTGTAGAGTAAACCGCGTTTACTAAAAAGTCGTGAGCGCTTTTTAGTAAACGCCACCGCCGAATTGTTTTGTGCAGCTCGGAGCATCTTTTTTGAAGTAGAAAAAAATTCTACTTTGTTGAAGAAAAATAAACGCCCCTACGTTATTTTTTTTTATTTTTTTTACAACCGACCAATGACAAGAGGAGCAGCCAGACCTGTCGTTGTCATAACAACAAGCAAATATGGAGTCGGAGCACAGCGAGTTATATGATATGACCGGGTGCTCGCTGTTCAGGGAACTCACTTTGTTTTATCTAACTTAGCACCTCTCTCTCTCTCTCTCTCTCTCTCTGTTCTTTCTCTAGCTCGCTCCACCACTTTGTTTTAGCTAACGTTAGCACCTCTCTCTCTCTCGTTCTCTCTCTCTGTTCTTACTCTAGCTCGCTCCACCTCTTTATTTTAGCTAATGTTAGCGCCTCTCTCTCTCTCTCTCTGTTCTTTCTCTAGCTCGCTCCACCACTTTGTTTTAGCTAACGTTAGCACCTCTCTCTCTCTCGTTCTCTCTCTCTGTTCTTACTCTAGCTCGCTCCACCTCTTTATTTTAGCTAATGTTAGCGCCTCTCTCTCTCTCTCTCTCTCTCTCTCTCTCTCTCTCTCTCTCTTCTTTCTCTAGCTCGTTCCACTGCTTTGTTATAGCTAACGTTAGCATCTCTCTCTCTCTCTCTCTCTCTGTTCTTTCTCTAGCTCGCTCCACCAATTTGTTGTATCTAACATTAGCACCTCTCTCTCTCTGTCTCTCTCTCCCTCTCCCTCTCTCTCTCTCTCTGTTCTTTCTCTAGCTCGCTCCACCTCTTTATTTTAGCTAACGTTAGCGCCTCTCTCACTCTCTCTCTCTCTCTCTCTCTCTCTCTCTTTCTTTCTCTAGCTCGCTCCACCAATTTGTTGTATCTAACATTAGCACCTCTCTCTCTCTGTCTCTCTCTCCCTCTCTCTCTCTCTCTCTCTGTTCTTTCTCTAGCTCGCTCCACCTCTTTATTTTAGCTAACGTTAGCGCCTCTCTTTCTCTCTCTCTCTCTCTCTCTCTCTGTTCTTTCTCTAGCTCGTTCCACTGCTTTGTTATAGCTAACGTTAGCATCTCTCTCTCTCTCTCTTTCTCTCTGTTCTTTCTCTAGCTCACTCCACCACTTTGTTTTATCTAACGTTAGCACCGCTCCACATAGCACTCTAGCTAGGATACTGTAGCAGTAGCTGTTGTTATAGCAACATAAGACACTTTAGGCAGCTTTTTAAAACCAATACGTGGCCAGCTTTTCTTTTTTTCACTACGTAAGCGCCCATGTCAACTTTTTCTTGTCAAAAAAGACGTCCAAGTGTGAACATAGCGTAAGTGTTTTTCAGTTACAAGGTTGTTGTTTTGCCAGGCGCAGCGTTGTAACCATAGACTGTAAATATGAGTGACTATTCATACCACTGGCCCATACAGTCATACACAGCCCCAGATCAAAAGCACAAGTAGTCATGTTGACGTCGTTGTCCACATACTTCTGGCCCTATAATGTGGGTCAATAAATCACCATACAATAATAACAATAATTAGTTATAGTCTGTAATAAAACACAATATTTAGCCCTGAATAAATACACCACGAAAAAAGGTCAAACATTAAACATTAGAGCAGTGACTTTCAACCACTCTGCCGCGGCACACTAGTGTGCCTTGGGAAATTATCCTATTTTACTTAATTGGTCCAACAAATTTTTGTTGTACCAATGTGCCATTGTTGGACATCTGTGCCTGCAATATGATGACCGGCAGAGAAATGACATACTATTCTGTATCAGTAGGTGGCAGTATAGCACAATAACGACCTTGTTGATTTAAGACCACAGAATTACTGCCACCTTTCGCGCGCATCCCGCAGTGACAGGATGTAAGCAGCAGGGCCGAGATCATCGATGTAAGCCTGCAAAAGCGATGAATACATTTTTAAAAAGGAAAAATGGAGATTCTGATTTTTATTAGGCTACAATGGGTCATTTTGTAAAATCTTGGGTTGGTGGTGTGCCGCGAGATTTTTTTTTATGTAAAAAATGTACCGTGGCTCAAAAAAGGTTGAAAAACACTGCATTAGAGGTTTGATATAGTGATTAATCTGTAAAGCAACAATCTCTCTTCTCAGTGTGCGTGATGATGAGTTGGAGATGAGGTTACAGACTCTCTCTCTCTCGCTCTCTCTTTCTCTCTTTCTCTATCTCTCTGTCAGGGGTCAGTGTGTTTGTACTGCAGGCTCGTCCCGTGGTGGAGAGGCAGCGTACTGTTGGAGAGAGAGCCAGAATAACACCAACAACACAGACAGGACTGGAAAGAGAGAGAGAAAGAGAGAGAGAGAGAGAAGGGATTGACAGAAAGACACAGAGAGAGGGAAAAAGTGGGATTTATTACTCCATAAAGTTGAGTGAGACAGATTTAAAAGAAGAATAAAGCAACAAAGGCCGAGATATCCTGAAGTTTAGTCCCTGACAACATATTCTCACTCTCACCTCTCTCCTTTGCTCTGTTACAAGTCTACTCATGCCCTGTCTTTTGTTGTCTGCTGTCTGTCCTGTCCCTTGTCTGTCTTAAATAGCTGTAGATAGGTGGGCCAACGCATTTTTTGTGCATGCATCGTTTTAGTCCGGTGCAACACCGGCAGCGCCGCCGCTAGTTAGCTTAGCGTTGTGAATGGAATCCTATGTTGCCGGTTAGCATGTTGTAAGTAAAAGTTACTAACTAATTACTTGCACTGAGACAAAAAAATGTGTTGGCTCACCTATCTACAGCCAGGGTAGACCGTGATAAGAACTAGTTCAACAAACGGTGGCGTATCCCTTTAAGTAGTAATTGCACTTTATGTAAAGTCTATAATATGTGTGCACTAAAGGTCAGTGTAACGCTTATCAGTTAAATTTTCTAAGCACAAACGGACATTTGGAAAAACAGAAAAATGGGTTCCAATATCCAATTTTTCATTTTCTTTCCGCCTTGACAAATTAAAAATTGGATCTTTAACCGGATTTTTCCAATTTTAAGTTTTTTATTCAGAGGATCAGAAATTTAGAAAATTACAAAATTGCATCTGGGCTTCAATTATTGAATACTGCCATGTTATTCTCACCCTCGTTCCACTCGAAACCATTAGTTGCAAGCACCTCTGACAGTACTGAATAACTGGAGCCCAGACGTAATCGTTACTTTTAATACTTAAAGTACATTTTCCTGATGATACTAACAGACTTCTACTGAAGTAACATTTTCAATGCAGGACATTTATTTGTAATAGAGTATTTTTACAGGGTGGTATTAGTACTTTAAAGGTGCCCTGCCACATATATTTCATTACTTTGCGGTAATGTCTGAAGTTCTACCATGGACTCTGTAACATTTTTTTGTGGAAAAAATGCCTTGGTTACCTTGTTTCAAGCCATTCTAGCGCGGTATAGAAAGCCTGCAGGAATACTCAGCTTGATTTCTGCCAGTTCTCATTAATATTCAACAAGCTAAGCTGTTTGACTCTGATTGGCTAACAGCTAGCCAATGAGAGAATTGCTATCTGCATCCTTTACCCAGCCCAACTGGGGGAGCTCATGAACAGTAATGAGCTCAGGCAGTATGATGTCAGACTGACCAGCTTTTCTCGGATTATTTCTGTTCAGTGTGTAGAGCTGACAGAGGAGGTAGCAGTTCATTTTCACATTCACCATATAACACAAACACACATATGGACCTGACATTTAAAAAAAAAAAATACAAGTAAAAACGGTTTTGTGTGGCAGGGCACCTTTAAAGTAAAACTAAACTCCACACCTCCAGTTTATGACACAGCGCCTTCTGTCTCCGAGCACTGTGACATCACTGTGACATCACAAGGGTTGTTTTCTCCAACTTTTTGGAGTGCCCCCCACCCACTTTAAAAAAAAGACAGCTCGCTTCCCCACAAAGTCTTTCATCAAAAAGGTCAGGACCCTCTCTATGTTTATCACTCTCGGTCCTCGAGATAATTATCCCAAAACATTTAGACGACGTCTCTCTGTCTCTGTCTCACGCCCCTCTGACCCCTGTGACATCATCGTCGTGATGTCACACCGACATATCATCAACACTCGGATCGCGGAGCACAGCCATGTTTTTTTTAAAAAATGTTTATAGTTTTTTACCTTGAAGCAGTTCTTGAACTTCTTGGAGACAAAGTAGAGGATTATGGGGTTGATGCAGGAGTTGATGGTTGCCATGTTGATGCTGAAGTAGTCGAGCACCAACAGGAAACTGCGAATAGAAGAAAACAAAAGAACACGTTAAAAACGTTAAAAGCTACAACCGAAAAGGGAAGATGGAGAGGATGACAGCGATCAGAGGACAACGGGTAACAAGGAGACTGTCCTCCCCCTGAAAAACACTCCCGTTTGTTCAAGCAGCAATTTAGGGCTGCAACTAACGATTATTTTCATAGTCGATTAATCTGTTGATTATTTGCTTGATTAATAGATTAGTTGTTTGGTCTATAAAATGCTAGAAAAAGGTGAAAAATGTAGATCAGTGTTTCCCAAAAGCCCAAAATGACATCCTCAAATGTCTCGTTTTGTCCCCAACTCAAAGATATTCAGTTTACTGTCACAGAGGAGAGAATAAACTAGAACAATAATCACATTTAACAAGCTGGAACCAGAGAATTTTTACTTTTGTCTTAAAAGAATGACTCAAACCGACTAATCGATTATCAAAATAGTTGGCAATTAATTTAAAAGTTGACAACTAATCGATTAAATGATTAATCGTTGCAGCTCTACAGAAATTACACCTCATGTTTACGTTTTATAGTTGTTATGACAGGAGCAAAGCAGGAAGTAAGGTGAGGAAGCATTAGAGCGGCAAGTTCCTCCCAAGCTGGGTAAGCTTCGCTTCAGAACTCAAACCTGCTATGGCGCCATTTTGATGCTAACAAGCCATCACCTCCCGTTAGCATCCTATTGACTTCCATTCATTCTGACGTCACTTTGACAGCGAATAACTTCACATCTGAAGCGTTTAAAGACTCTATTTGCCCGTTGTTTAGTTCCAAAGAAACACGACAATGTATAAAAGGCTCCATTACCTTGTAGCTCACGTTATGGCTCCGTAGCTGACGCTTTTATAAAAATAGGCTAACGATTGAGTCATAACCACGAGACTTACTGTCACACAGTAGAGGAATTACCGTATAGTACAGCAGAAGCTCACAGGCAGTTTGGACTTACATGAGCTGTTTAGGTTTAATTACTAATGTTAACTAGCATGTTAGTGATCAATAATTAGCCTGTGCCCATGTTATCTCCTTACATATACCTACACTCTCCGTCTCTGTAAGATTGGGAATGATTGAGATTTCTCTCGGCACAGCTACCAGAAGACTTACAACTTTCAGACACGTTGCTCACGTCACATCTACGTCTTCAAGCTCAGTTGGAGGCTGCTCAGTAACGCTCAGCCAGCACCGGGAAAGAGACTTCTGATATCCTTCACTGGTCTCCGTCCAGAGACACGGCGTCTGTTGGTCCATTTTATATAATGTCTATGATAACGAGGCAGGTTGGAGCGGTAGATGGGTCAAACAAACACAGGACCGGCAGTTTGTGTCAGGTTTGTTAACAGCAAGTTTTTGTTTAAAGGAACACGCCGACTTATTGGGACTTTGTCTTATTCACCGTGTCCCCCAGAGTTGGATAAGCCCATACATACCCTTCTCATCTCCGTGCGTGTCGTAACTCTGTCTGACACACCCACCGCTAGATTAGCCTAGCACAGATCCTGGAGGTAACCGTATACATACTGGGAACTATAACTTGTTACTCTCTGCTCCTCACAACGGGGCTTCTCAGGTGCTGCGAGCAAATCACTCCGCCCGAGTAGCAGAGAGTAGCAGTGCTTCGCCCTCCTGAGAATATAGTTCCCAGTATGTATACGGTTAGAAGATGGCTGTGTCTCATGTGACCTTGTTATTTGTACACGCTGTGACTTTAAAATATTCGGCCGAATCCTGGATTCAGTACATCCCTAGTTTAAAATCACGGACTACAAAGCTTCAAACCAAAACGGGGTTTTGGTTTCCCCAAAGTTCTAGGGGCTCTGAAACGCCGGAGGATGTGAGGCGTAAACACAGCAAAAGATATTCATGTAGCCTGAGCGGGTAGGAATAAACTTCTCAATAGTTTGGAGAAGTTGTTGCTAAACTACTGTACAGATGATTTTAAAGCTGCAACTACAGAAAAAAGGTGACAACATTTAAACTACAACCACAGACAGGAAATGATGTGAATGTGTGTGTGTGTTTCTCCACCTACTTTAACAGTTCGCAGCGGTTTGCATCATGGGATTTGTAGGCGATCCACTTCAGCAGGCGACTCAGATGGAGCGGGAACCAGCACAGAGCAAAGATCAGCACCAGGCAGAACACGGCTTTAGCTACTTCCCTACGCTGTGGAGAGGAAATCCCAGCTGAAAACACCTTGTATCCCTCTGGGGGGTGTGTGTGTGTGTGTGTGTGTGTGTGTGTGTGTGTGTGTGTGTGTGTGTGTGTGTGTGTGTGCGCACGCGCGCATGTGTGTGCATGCATATTATAGAAAATATTACATGAATACGCATATCAAATTTGGTAAATATATAGTATATAGAATAGAACAGTTTGTCTGTGTGTGTGTGTGTGTGTGTGTGTGTGTGTGTGTGTGTGTGTGTGTGTCTTTGTGTGATTGTGTGTGCACGCATGTGTGTGTCTTTGTGTGCATGCGCGCATGTCTGTGTGTGTTTGTGTGTTTGTGTGTGTGTGCGCATGCATATTTTAGAAAATATTACATGAATACACACATATACTGTCTGTCTGTCTGTCTGTGTGTGTGTGTGTGTGTGTGTGTGTGTGTGTGTGTGTGTGTGTCTTTGTGTGCATGCGCGCATGTCTGTGTGTATTTGTCTGTGTGTGTGCGCTCGCGTGTGTGTCTTTGTGTGTTTGTCTGTGTGTGCACGCATGTGTGTGTCTTTGTGTGCATGCGCGCATGTCTGTGTGTGTTTGTGTGTGTTTGTGTGTGTGTGTGCGCATGCATATTTTAGAAAATATTACATGAATACACACACATATCAAATGTGGTAAATATATAGTATACAGAATAGAACAGTCTGTCTGTGTGTGTGTGTGTGTCTTTGTGTGTTTGTCTGTGTGTGCACGCATGTGTGTGTCTCTGTGTGTGTGTGTGTGTGTGTGTGTGTGTGTGTGTGTGCGTGCGTGCATGCATGTGTACCTGTTTAAGGTGTTCACTCAGTGCGATCCTCAGACTTCCTTTCTGGTGTCGGAGCATCTCGCAGGTCATCAGGCCGTAGAAAACGGCCGAACACACCACAGGAACGCAGAAGTAGAAGCCAAACAGCAACCAGTCCTTCGCATCCCGGTAGAACTGGAAGTAAAATCCCAAAGGGCTTTACATAAAACATACAAGATGATACATATTAAAATGATTTGGGGGGGAAATAGGTCAGTTGACCCAGGTTGGGTTGTGAGTGCCGTTGGCGGGGTGGACTGTGTTTTAGTCAAGTCAGGACCTGCAGACGTAAACAGGAAATTATGTAATCTAAACCATCTAAGATAGAGAGACCTCGCCCTGAAACACAACAACAACACAGAGAACATGGAAGTGGACAAAAGAGTCCATTCCTTTTCCCCCCACGGAGACCAGTTGGTCATTTACAGATGAGCCGGGATCAAACCCCCGAACTGCTGTGAGCCTTTAGCCCGGTTATATTACTCACAGACATCTCACAACAAATTAGTATGTTGTCGCCACAAATTAGTATTTCGTGGTCACAAATTAGCATTTCGAAAAAGCTTCGAAATGCTAATTTGTGGTCATGAAATACTAATTTGTTGCCTCGAAATGCTAATTTGTTGCCTCGAAATACTGATTGGTGGTCACAAAATACTAATTTGTTGCCTCGAAATACTAATTTGTGGTCACGAAATACTAATTTGTTGCCTCGAAATACTAATTTGTTGCCTCGAAATACTAATTTGTGGTCACGAAATACTAATTTGTTGCCTCGAAATGCTAATTTGTGGCCACGATATATACATTTTTGGCCACAAAATACAAATTTGTTGTCTCGAAATGCAAATTTGTGGTCACAAAATACTAATTTGTGGCTACAATATGCTAATTGTATACTAAATATGATTCTTTTTTCAGATGTCATGTCTGGGGCTCCGTCGTTTACAGAAGCTATAAAAAACTCACCATCATGAAGGGCGTCTTGGGCTGCAGCATGCAGGTCGTGATGGTAACGTTCCTGTAGTCGAAAGTGACCATGTTGAAGCCGAAGGCCTCGGGCACAGCCAGCGCCAGGGACAGCAGCCAGATCGCCACGATCTCCACCGCCGTTACCGTGGGAACGCCCGTTACCTGCACCCGGGACCAGGACGCCACCGCACGATACCTGGGTACACGGATAAACAGTTTTTAATGACATACTAACACAAAGTACCTGGGTACACGGATAAACAGTTTTTAATGACATACTAACACACAAAGTACCTGGGTACACGGATAAACAGTTTTTAATGACATACTAACACACAAAGTACCTGGGTACACGGATAAACAGTTTTTAATGACATACTAACACACAAAGTACCTGGGTACACGGATAAACAGTTTTTAATGACATACTAACACACAAAGTACCTAGGTACACGGATAAACAGTTTTTAATGACATACTAACACAAAGTACCTAGGTACACGGATAAACAGTTTTTAATGACATACTAACACACAAAGTACCTAGGTACACGGATAAACAGTTTTTAATGACATACTAACACAAAGTACCTGGGTACACGGATAAACAGTTTTTAATGACATACTAACACACAAAGTACCTAGGTACACGGATAAACAGTTTCTAATGACATACTAACACACAAAGTACCTAGGTACACGGATAAACAGTTTTAATGACATACTAACACACAAAGTACCTAGGTACACGGATAAACAGTTTTTAATGACATACTAACACACAAAGTACCTGGGTACACGGATAAACAGTTTTTAATGACATACTAACACACAAAGTACCTAGGTACACGGATAAACAGTTTTTAATGACATACTAACACACAAAGTACCTAGGTACACGGATAAACAGTTTTTAATGACATACTAACACACAAAGTACCTGGGTACACGGATAAACAGTTTTTAATGACATACTAACACACAAAGTACCTAGGGTACACGGATAAACAGTTTTAATGACATACTAACACACAAAGTACCTAGGTACACGGATAAACAGTTTTTAATGACATACTAACACAAAGTACCTGGGTACACGGATAAACAGTTTTTAATGACATACTAACACAAAGTACCTGGGTACACGGATAAACAGTTTTTAATGACATACTAACACACAAAGTACCTAGGTACACGGATAAACAGTTTCTAATGACATACTAACACACAAAGTACCTAGGTACACGGATAAACAGTTTTTAATGACATACTAACACACAAAGTACCTAGGTACACGGATAAACAGTTTTTAATGACATACTAACACAAAGTACCTGGGTACACGGATAAACAGTTTTTAATGACATACTAACACACAAAGTACCTAGGTACACGGATAAACAGTTTCTAATGACATACTAACACACAAAGTACCTAGGTACACGGATAAACAGTTTTTAATGACATACTAACACACAAAGTACCTAGGTACACGGATAAACAGTTTTTAATGACATACTAACACACAAAGTACCTAGGTACACGGATAAACAGTTTTTAATGACATACTAACACACAAAGTACCTGGGTACACGCATAAACAGTTTTTAATGACATACTAACACACAAAGTACCTGGGTACACGCATAAACAGTTTTTAATGACATACTAACACACAAAGTACCTAGGTACACGGATAAACAGTTTTTAATGACATACTAACACACAAAGTACCTGGGTACACGGATAAACAGTTTTTAATGACATACTAACACACAAAGTACCTAGGTACACGGATAAACAGTTTCTAATGACATACTAACACACAAAGTACCTAGGTACACGGATAAACAGTTTTTAATGACATACTAACACACAAAGTACCTAGGTACACGGATAAACAGTTTTTAATGACATACTAACACACAAAGTACCTAGGTACACGGATAAACAGTTTTTAATGACATACTAACACACAAAGGGTACCTATAAACAGTTTTTAATGACATACTAACACAAAAAGTACCTGGATAAACAGTTTTTAATGACATACTAACACACAAAGTACCTGGGTACACGCATAAACAGTTTTTAATGACATACTAACACACAAAGTACCTGGGTACACGGATAAACAGTTTTTAATGACATACTAACACACAAAGTACCTAGGTACACGGATAAACAGTTTTTAATGACATACTAACACACAAAGTACCTAGGTACACGGATAAACAGTTTTTAATGACATACTAACACAAAAGTACCTAGGTACACGGATAAACAGTTTTTAATGACATACTAACACACAAAGTACCTGGGTACACGGATAAACAGTTTTTAATGACATACTAACACACAAAGTACCTAGGTACACGGATAAACAGTTTTTAATGACATACTAACACAAAGTACCTGGGTACACGGATAAACAGTTTTTAATGACATACTAACACAAAGTACCTAGGTACACGGATAAACAGTTTTTAATGACATACTAACACACAAAGTACCTAGGTACACGGATAAACAGTTTTTAATGACATACTAACACACAAAGTACCTAGGTACACGGATAAACAGTTTCTAATGACATACTAACACAAAGTAGTAACATGTAGAATACGGAATGAAATATAGCTTCTGAAAACAACCAATAACGGTGTAAAAATGTAGTTTGTGAGACTCTCCTCCCCCTGAAAAACGTCCCCGTAGGTCATTTGTTCAAGCAGCAATTACAAGCAATTTTTTCTTTTACATTGAAAGAGTTAAAAAAAGCATCAAAAAAGCATTAAAAAGGATTAAAAAGTGTGCAAACCATCAAGAGCATCATCAAACTCGACTATAATAGAAAGATACTTTAAATGTAAACACTTTGGAAATGTTTTACAGTTTAAATTCAGATCTGGGCATCACAGTGGAATACTTTGTGTGTGTGTGTCTGTGTCTGTGTGTGTGTGTGTGTGTGTGTGTGTGTGTGTGTGTGTGTGTGTGTGTGTGTGTGTGTGTCTAAAAAGTGTGCAAAGCGTCAAGAGCATCTTAAAAAACGTCTTAAAAAGTGTAAAAATGCACGAAAAAGTGATGAAAAAAGGCCTTAAAGTTGACAGTGTTTAAAAACCTTTAAAAGAAAAGTGCAAATAAACACATCACACATACAGCTCAGTCTAAAATAACGTTAACTCAAACTAAACACTGGGCAAAGCAGGCAACAGCTAAATTAAGACTTTACAGTAATAACAATAAAGACAAGTATTGAATGATTGTATTTTAAATGAATGAGCACAAGTAAAGTAGAACTGATGTTACAGCTGTTATATATTTAACGGTTATTTTCAGGTTTTATTTTGAGGGTCTTTTAAAAATTATTACATGCTGTCTCAGCTAGCGGTTAGCTGAATTAGCGCTTAGCTATCTAGCTAAGCTAACGTTTAAACCAACGACCGGAAACGTGCAGTGTAATCCTGTTTTACACGTGGTTTTACCGAGGATAGTGGACACTGCACGATTTGTTCCACGCTTCCGGTCGTAGTTGTAGCGGTCTGCCGCTAGCCTCCACTGGGAAGCTAACGCTAGTTTATATAGCTAGTTCGGCTAACCGCTAGTGCAATGTCGTAAATCCTCGTAAAACAGGATTTTCATCTGCGCATGTGCAGAACGGATTGTGAAATAAACTCGAATAGAAAGATACTTTAAATGTAAATGTAATGCACGTGTGTGTGCGTGCGTGCATGTGTACGTGTGTGTGTGTGTGTGTGTGTCTGTATGTGTGTGTGTGTGTGTGTGTGTGTGTGCGTGTGTGCGTGCGTGTGTACGTGTGTGTATGTGTGTGTGTGTGTTACCTGTCCACACTCAGAGCACACAGGTTGAGGACGGTGATGCCGACTGAAGCTTTCTGCAGGAAGGGAAACAGCTTACAGAGGAAGAGACCACACACACTGTCGGCAAACGGCCACTGCCCTGCCAGAAGCTACACACACACACACACACACGCACGCACACACACACACACACACACACACACAAAAAATGATTAATCCATTGGAATAATCCCATAGTGTCCACAGTCAAATCGCGATCAATCGCAAATTGATGGCACAATTTTTTTAGCTGTTCTAAATGTACTTTAAAAAGGGACATTTTTGACTTGTAATGCTCTGATTAACGATCCACATCGTGGCGTGAGCTGCGTGGCGTGTCCGTTTTTATTTCAGCTCCCATGGTAACAGGTTAGAGCTCGCACACTGTTTGGACACACCTTCTCATTCAACGCGTTTCCTTTTTATTTTCATGACTATTTACATCGTAGATTCTCACTGAAGGCATCAAAACTATGAATGAACACATATGGAATTATGTACTTAACAAAAAAGTGTGAAATAACTGAAAACATGTCTTATATTTTAGATTCTTCAAAGTAGTCACCCTTTGCTTTTTTTGATAACTCTGCAAACCCTTGGTGTTCTCTCAATGAGCTTCATGAGGTAGTCACCTGAAATGGTTTTACCTTCACAGGTGTGCTTTGTCAGGGTTAATTAGTGGGATTTTGTCCCTTATTAATAAAAAAGCAAAGGGTGGCTACTTTGAAGAATCTAAAATATAAGACATGTTTTCAGTTATTTCACACTTTTTTGTTAAGTACATAATTCCATATGTGTTCATTCATAGTTTTGATGCCTTCAGTGAGAATCTACGATGCAAATAGTCATGAAAATAAAAAGGAAACGCATTGAATGAGAAGGTGTGTCCAAACTTTTGGCCTGTACTGTACATAACACGACATACTGTTACATAAATAAGCGTGACCGTAGTATAAAGCCTCGGTACCTTGTAGACGTTGATCGGCAGGTCGATGGCGATGTAGATCAGGTCTCCCAGGGCCAGGCTGGCTATCAGCGCGTTGGGTCCGTTCCTCATGCTTTTATTTTGGCAGATAATCCTCAGCAGCGTGGCGTTTCCAACGATCCCCACGGCGAAGATGACGCAGGACAGCACCGTGTTGATGTACTTGAAGGCGGTTTTTATCGACGTGGCGTGCAGGCAGTGCGGCGGCGGCGACCCCGGGCGCACTTGGACCACCGCCAGCGAGGAGTTGGAGGGAGACGAGTCGGGCTTCCTGTCGCGTTCGCGCTTCGGCTCGCTGACTTGTTTTGATCGTCCTTTCTCCAGTTGCGGGAGCTGCTTGATCGCGGTCTCTTGCGCCCGATGCGGCTCTCCGTGGTCCGAGGTCTGGACGCGACCCGGTACCGGAGGCTGCCCGGCTCCGCGGAAGTCAGGCGGCTCCGACGGCATCAGATCTGAGAAGTTGCCGCCGCCGCCGCTGCTGCTGCTGTGGCGGCAACCAACCGGGTCGACAAACGCCAAACACCAGACGACCAGCATCGCGGTGAACGTGGAGGGAACTCTGGAGCCCGCTTTGGGTCCAAAGACCTTTTCTGAATCCACATGTTTGACTCCAAAATACATCTGGACTCTGGAGAACAACTCCGAAAACCCAACGCGAATCTAGAGACCTGAACTTGTCGGACCTGCAGTATTTCCAGAACTCGTAGGCGAACTTTTCCGCGCCTTCTAGACACCAGTTTAGGACCCCGCTCTCTTACTGACGCGTTCAGGATCCCGTTCCAAAACCACCTCAGATCTCCAGGTCCAAGAGGCTCTACAAGTTCTCGATGTTGGATTGGACCTGAATTTGGCCACAACTCTTGAATTTGGTTATTTCGAGGCTCTGGAAAAGCAAAAATAAAAAACCAAAACAGGATGTTGATTAATAATTTAATTTTTACTGTTTATTGATCCCCAGTGGGGGAAATTACAATTTACACTCTGTTTGTTAGAAATCACTACACACAGGCCTGAAATACACACATACCCACACACACATGCTCAGGAGTTTTGGGGGGGGTACGGTGCCTTGCTCAAGAGCACCTGGCAGTGCCCAGGAGGTGAACTGGCATCTCTCCAGCTACCAATCCCCACTCTGTACTTTTGGTCTGTACTGGGACTTGAACCAGCGACCCTCCGGTTCCTAACCTCAAGTCCCTACGGACTGAGCTACTGCCACCCCCAATTAGACTAAACTTTGCAGAATGGTAAATATTTAAACTATTTACTGAGATGTTTTGATATCTGGGAAATATCTGGAAATGAGGTGGAGACTGAACAAATGCTGAGTACAATGAGTTCAGACTAGTGCAGCTTTATTCACACAACAACCAAACATACTTTCATGAAAGGGATAACAGTTGACATGCACCAAATGTATAAATACTGTCTCTACGAACATCAGAATAACTCCTCCTTTATACTTTTGGTCCTCACACGCTTCAAGCTATCTATTTCAGTGCAACAGTTTACTCTTAAACTACACCTTTTATGGCCTATGCTCCTAATAGATTCCCACATAACTGGCTTCAATTCCTCTGTGTGAAAGTTGTACCCAAACTCATAATAGATTTACACATTCTAAGCTGTTCCTGTGGGTGAAGGTTGTCCCCAGACTAACCTTCTTGTGTAGTACCCTACATACAAGATATACAATACATTTGAAACATGTAGGCTGAAATATCCAACCTATCATGTTTCTTAAGCCTTGTGTTGTCCTCCGTCTGTTTTGCCACTTTGTAAAGTATTAAAGGACAATTCCCAATCTCGAACGCTGTGCTTGAGCTACGTTACTGCCGTACGTCGTTCGACTACTTTAGACTTTTTATTTGTCCCCGTAGGGCAATTGGTTCTGCAGCAAGACATAAACACAGGACAGTCACGAATGCAAGACCAAACTACATGAAAATAC